>NW_027555625.1:288769800-289064800 GCF_003287225.1 Phascolarctos cinereus | reverse complement strand
AAAACATGTATTAAAATGCCTTCTGTATGCAGAGCGGTGTGCTAGGTACAATGGACATACAAATCTGGATAAGACAGTCCTTGCCCTCGCTGAGCTGATAGTCTAGTAAAGTAATGCATTAGAACTCTTCCTTCCAATGTCCCTTTGGCTTGAGGATTTCTGGTTCCTTCACTGACTCTACCTTGTATCTTTCAAGATCCTATGTCCAGGTGCACTGGAAAAGGAAGAGAGCTGTGAATCCATGAATGCTTTTTAGTTTAAGCGTATCCCCCAAACCTTGCCAACTTACAGATGGAGAGACGAAGCTGATTCTGGAGCCAGTGTGGAAATAGACCACAGGACATCTGGTCTCTAGTATAGTAAGCTCTGTGGGCACTGTTGAATTCACTTAAGAGAAATGGGGGGGGGGAATGAAGGGAGAGGAGAACCAACCAGAAATTTTTCAGTAATTTTATCATTACCCCTTTGGATACAGAATTCTTAAAACGCTTATTACAAGGCATCCTGACTTATTCATTAAAGCAAATCCAGTTTTCCAAATTGTAAAGTTCTTCAGAATAGGATTCATTTCATTTTCTATCACTACCTCTAGTGTTGAACACAGTGAACATAGTAGGCACTTAATAAGTAAATGCCTGTTAAGTTGAGCTCCAACTTGTCAACCTTCTTTGCCACCATTTCATTATTTCACTTAGTAATTAAATTGCATTTATAAAATATTTAGTAATTAAAGTAATAAAACTTCCAAAAGCAGCTTGGTTTTGTGAATTGAGAGCTGCCCTCTGAATCAGAAAAACTTAAGTCACATGACTATACATATTTGTTATAAGGATTTTGTTTTTCTTTTTTTCTCTCTTTTTTGGGAGGGGGAGTGAAAATGGAAGAAGAAGACATAAATGCTTGTTCATTGAAAAAATAAAATTTAATTCAAAAAAGAAAATTATGATAAAAGAAGATAAAAGTCTCTTAGCTTCTCAGAGCCTTAGGCAAGCCTCTTAGATTTAAATGGCAGAGCAGGTGTCCACCTGCATTGGAGTCCCTCACCTGGAGTTCCCCATACAAGTCAAACCACAGGTATGATTAAAAATGAACATAGCAGCAGCAGCAGCAAAAAAAACCCTTTCTTTCCATTCCCACTGCCAAATTAAAACAAAACAGACTTCTTTCTTTTAATCCCAGAATTCACAATTCATAAATTCAGACTAGTCATAACCTTTGGCAGTCTGCAGTATGGAAGTTTTACTATACCATTCCCTGCTTACATTCTTCATTTTGAACATACTCTGAAGAAAGGAAGTAAGCTTCTCTGAGGGCGACAATACTGTTTCATACTTCCTTTGTATCATTTACAGACTCTATCACTGTTTGGAGTTTATGGAGTACTCACTCCATATCTGATGACTCGGATTGAATTAATGTGATACATCACTGTAATAGTCGGCACAGTAAGGATTTGGAAACTGAAAAAATCCATCCAAGAAGAGAAACGATGCTCATATCACCTACCTGGAAGGAAGAAAGAGACTTGTTGCCTAGGAGTTTAAATTGGAGTAGTTAGTTGGTGGTAGGTGGTTAGAGGGCCAGACCTCAGCCAGACTGTGACGTTGATACTTGATACTACCCACAATCCCCTTTCGATATTCTTCCCTTTCTTCTTTTGGCTTCTTCTCTCCCACCCTTTTCTGTTAATTCTCTCTACCAATGCTATCCTGCTCTCCCCTGAGACAAACTCCCACTACATATATGCAGCTGAATATCTGAACCTTCTCAGAAGTATTTACATTCTGTTAAGTCAAGTCTACAAGCATTTAAGCATTTACAAAATTCCAGGGACTCAACTAAGCTTTGGGGATAGAAATAGAAGCAAAAAAGAAAGATAGTCCCTCCCCTCAAGGAGCTTACATTTTAACAGTGGAAGACAATATGTAACAGGAAGCTAAAAAGGGATAGATGAGAGGTACCCACCGGCATATAAAATAACAAAGTCCAGAGAGTCCAGATCTTGGCCAAGAGAAGAACATAGGCTTGAAATTCAGGAATGAATACAACTGACCTGGGAACCCTTCCTTAATATGGAATTTCCCGGAGGAAACAGCTAATCAGAGGGAGGTGCTGCTGGAGTAGAGAGAGCTTCTGAGAGAAGATGGAAATTCATCCCCAACAAACTGATGGGGGAGATATTTTTGATGGGCATAATTGTCTGCAACTTGCAAAGCATACCCTTCTCCTTGCTCTTTGGAATGCTACCAAACTGCATGGTAGTTTTTCTACAAAACCTTTCTATGTTTAGCTTTTTCATTCCAGAATTAGGATATTGCCTCTCTGGTCGGGATTTGGGGGAGAGATGACATTTGCTCAGTTCTTTAATTTTGTCCCTCTTCTTTCCTTCCCCTTTAAAAACCTTTTTAGAATTCTTTTGTGTAATAACAACGGGTAAAATAAGGGATTCAGAGAAATGTAGAAGGTTTGCATCAACTGATACAGGGTGACATAGGTAGAAGCAGTAGATCAACAGTCATAATTACTACAATAATGCAAATGAACATAGAACTTGAGTAATGGCAGTTAAACTCAAAATAATTGTAATGACCCACCCCACTCCCAAAATATTGGTGATAGAACACTCTTTCCTCCTCTTAGTGGATAGAATAGAGGCATTGTAGAGAATGTTGCATGGCAAGCACAGTTATTATGTTTGACTTTTTCTTTTTTAAAAGGGAAGAATTCATGGGGAAGAAATATGTACGTTGAAAAATGACTGTAAAAAATGAAAACGCATCAAGAAAACTTAAAAAAAAACAGCACTCCTCTGTTTGTTATAATAGTTGTGACTAAGACTTAATGAAATATAGTTAGGCAGCTGTGTAGCACAATAGATGGAGCACTGAGCCTAGAACTGGGAAGAACCGAGTTCAAATCCAGCCTCATACACTGGCTGTGTGACCTTGGACAAGTCATTTAATATCAATAACTTTGCCTCAGTTTCCTCATCTGTAAAATGAAGATAATAATAACACCTACTTCCCAGCGTTGCAAATGAGATAATATTTGTAAAGTCCTTAGCTCAGTGCCTGGCACATACTAAGTGCTATATAATTGTTAGATATTATTAATAGTTCACTGGAGAAAGAAATTACAAACCTCTCTAGTATCTTTGCCAAGAAAAACCTATGGACAGTAGGGTCCATAGGGTTACAAAGAATGGAACCCAACTAAATGACCAAACAAAAACAAATAATTAATTTGGAAACACAATGCAGGTAGAAGCAGCCTCAATGGCCCTGGATGATAGCATAAATAGCTTCTATCTGGGCCAGATTTTCAGTGGAATCTTTTCTCCCACCAGTGTGTCTGCCATTTCAGTTAATCAGATGCAGCATAAGAAGTGTCACACCTTGATTTTGGTCATTTACCAAGATGACAAAGATCCTCCAACCGTCTGCTCTTTGTTTCCAATTAAGCTGCCCAGTCTTTCTTTTTCTTTCATTCTTATTCAGACAGTTATGAAATGTTGATCTAGAGCCAGTAAAAGCAAATCACTCTAAGTGTCTGGAGTTGAACCAGGGAAAGAAGTAAAACTGATCCAACTGAGGTAGGAAGAAAACGTGGTTGTTCTGCTCCTCAGGACAAAGGCCTGACTTTGACATTGAAGAAGAGGATGATACCAAACCTGAAGGGCAAATTCATTTTTCTTTGTTGTTGTTCAGCTGTTTTCAGTCATGTCTGACTCTTCAAGATCTTTTGGGATTTTCTCGGCTCAGATAGTGGAGTACTTTGCTATTTCCTTCTCCAGTTCATTTTATACATGAGGAAACTGAGGCAAACAGGGTTAAGTGACTTTCCCAGGGTCATAGAGCTAGTAAGTGTCTGAGGCTATCTTTGAACCCAGGAAGATAAGTCTTCTTAACTCTAGGACCATCACTCTATCTGTTGCACCACATAGCTGCCCCCAAATTAATTTCTAGGTGGGATCATTTCTGCAGGATGTGTCAGAATTGAGTATGATAATTTATCATAGGGATTCAGATTCGACAACCATTTTCTTACAATGCGCAAGATGCGAAGCACATGATATAGTGGGTTCATGCCTCGGCCCTTATTAATTGTGCAACTACGGGCAAGTCACTCAATGTCTCAGTGCCCCAGGGAACAAACTCTCTCTCTCTCTCCCTCTTTCTCTCCCTCCCCCTCTCTCTCTCTCTCTCTCTCTCTTCTCTTCCTCTCTCTTCCCTCTCTCTCTCCTCTCCCTCTCTTCCTCTCTCTTCTCTCTCTCTCCTCTTCTCTCTCTCTTCTCTCTCTTCCTCTCTCCCTCTCTCTCCCTCTCTCTCCCTCCCCTCTCCTTCTCTCTCTCCTCCCTCTCTCTCCCCTCTCCTCTCTCTTCCTCTCTCTCTCCTTCTCTCTCTCTCTCTCTCTCTTCCTCTCTCTCTCTCCCTCTCTTTCCCTCTTCTTCGTCTTCTCTCTCCTCTCTCTCTCTCTCTCTCTTCTCTCTCTCTCTCTCTCTCTCTTTCTCCCTTTCTTATAAAGTTCAGATCTTATATCTGCAGTTGGGTCTCAGAGGTCATCTAGTGAATCAGGGGTAGGGAACCTGCAGCCTTGAGCCACTTGTGGCTTTCTAGGTCCTTGGGTGCACCCTTTTGACAGAGTCCAAGTTTCATAAAACAAATTCTTTTATTAAGGCAATTTGTTCTGTCAAGTTTGGATTCAGTCAAAGGGCCACACTTGAGGACCTAAAGGGTCACATGTGACCTTGAGGCCACAGGTTTCCCACCCCTGAATCCTGTCATTTTAAATATGAGTGAATTAAGGTCCAGGGAGGTTATGACTTGCCCAAGGTCACAGGGGTAATAAAAATTAGAGAGAGTATCTGAGCCCAGGTCCCCGACTTCAAGAGGCAACATTCTTTCCACTGTACCATGCTGTGAGAGGTTTAGCTGTGCTGGAGACAATTTTCATACCAAGAATTTTCCATGCCCCTGAAATTAGATCTGGATTTATTCCTCCCCAAAAATATACATAGCATGGCACTTGGTGTTGGAGATAAAACTACAGATATGAGCCAAACCCTTCTCTCACAGAGCTTACAATCTAGTGGTTGAAAGCATGAGTACATAAATAATTAGGGATGAATATACAATTTACTAAATTACAATACACACACCAGGGTGAAATAAGTATAAAAGTGATATCCAGATAAAATATTATAAGAACTATGATAGGAGAGAACATTTCCGTTAGAAATAGGGGGTTGTGGGGGAAATATTAGGACATGTTTCATGGAGGACATGGTAACTAAACCTTGTAGTAAGGGGAGGATTTCAACAGATGTAAATAGAGGAAAGAATCTGTTCCAGATATGAAAGACTTTGTGAACAAAACCATGAAGACCAAAAAGGGGAGGTGAGCGAGCGGTACAATAGTTCAGTTGTGATATATTCAGTTATAAAAAGGTTGAATGAGAGGTTCCCAGTCGTTTGTGGAGGACCTGGAATGCCAGAATCATGATTTCATGCCCTGTTTGGTGGAAAAATGAAAGTTTGGTCTAGGTGAGTGATGTGAGTGAAATGGCAAGCCATACCTTAGGAAATTAGCCAGAGATATTGAGGATAAATTT
This sequence comes from Phascolarctos cinereus, assembly GCF_003287225.1. Lineage (NCBI taxonomy): Eukaryota > Metazoa > Chordata > Mammalia > Diprotodontia > Phascolarctidae > Phascolarctos > Phascolarctos cinereus. Next base: position 289,059,189 of record NW_027555625.1, on the reverse strand, counting down.
AAAAATCTGAGGATGGGAGGCAGGAGACTAATTAGGAATTATGATCACGTTGGATGAGGCCAATTTTGCCCCTTTCAGCTAGTTCAGGTGAATGTGGGAAAGAAGTGCTAAGTTCCATGATGATGGTGACTTTTATTTGATTTCAACTCAATCATCTCCACCTCGTGATCGGTATCATCCGTTGCATTAAGATTTTCATGCGTATTAACTCATTTGATCCTCAAAAGGACTCTATGTGCTAGATTGTATTGGATGCATTTTCCCACTTTTCTAGATGAGTTGACTAAGGACCAGAAAAGTTAAGGGTTCTTGGTTAAATGACAAATTAGTCCCAGATCTGAATGCTCAGGAATGCCAGTTCCCAGGCCTTTCCCCCTTAGCATAGAATTGAGATCCCTGGGAGATGATGCTGTTGAATTCAATTTAATCACCAAGAACTTATTCAGTACCTACTAACTGCAAGGTACTATAGGTACTAGGATAATAAACACAACATTGTAGCGCTACCTGTCCTTGAGAAGCTTCCATTATACAAGAGGGATACAAAGAAAAGAAAAGACAGCATGGGGTAATAGATAGAGAAGCTAGCTCAGGAGTCAGGAAGACCTGAGTTCAAATCACACTTCTGACAGGTATTGGTCATGTGACACGGGGCAAGTCACTCAGAAATTTAGGGCTGCCAGATAACCCTCTAACACTAAGAACAGTTCATTGTTAAGGGAAGCTCTCCTACTTTTAAATTCTTATACCAAAGGAATCATGGGTTCAGAACCCATAGAAAAATATAAAAGTGTTTTTCCCCAGGGGAAAACACAAACCAAGGATTCTAAGAGGTAAAGGTGAGGAGAGAGAGAATTCTAAGGGGGGTCAGCTTACGTAAAAACAAGGAGGCACAAGTTGGAGGAGATGTTTATACCACAATCAGGAAGGGAATAGGTGCCATTTGCTCCTGGAAGGAAGGATGAAGCATGCTGTATATAGTAAAAAGGCAGTGTGGAGGAGTTGTGGAAAGAGTACTAGATCTGGAATCAGGACAGACCCGGATTCAAATACTGCCCCTGACACTTGCCACCTCTGCTATGGGCAATTTACTTCATTTCTCTGAATTAGCATTTCTTCATTTGTAAAATGGAAGTAATGATACCTGTAGTACCTACTTCAGAGGGTGGTCATGAGAGTCAAATGAGACAATCAATTAACAAGTATATACTAAGTGTCATTCCCTGTGCTAGGTGCAAGGCATATAAAGTGAAAAAATGCAACAGTCCCTGACCTCAAGGAAATTATTTTCTAGTAGGAGGAAAACAATTTAAGGTCAGGTTATCTAGGGAAAGGTGTTTGGTTTGAGGAAGTCAAGGGGATGATGAATAGAGCCATGAGAGTGTCAAACAGCATGGCCTTGCCAAAACCAATAGTAGGATTTGTTTGATTCTGTTGCCCAGCAATAAGTGGAAGATAGGGAGAGGAGCTAAATGCCTGTCAGCAGGGTGGGTGTCAAGAAGATGGCAGGGTTGAACATCAAAGAAGATGCCAACCCCATTCTTGGGTCTGGTGCTGGCCAATAGGGAGGTATTGGGCTATGTATATTTGTGGTGACTGTCTGACCAATCAGAACAAGAGTGTCCCCAGGGCATCCTGTGGTCCACTGGGAACAGCAATAGGAGAAAGAGTGAAGAAAAGGTCAGGGTGGATGACTGGAAGAAATATGAATATATACATACAAGGATATATATGAATATTGACATGCATACTTATATATACATATATCCATATATTTTATGTATGTGATTCAACAAGCATTTGTGCATATACACATACATTTTTGTATGGGTATGTACAATGCATATATGTATTTGGTATACATCAATGCTTGCTGAATTATATATGTATATGCATATATGTATATATCTGCATACGTGTGCATAAACGCATATGTGCATACAAAATTTTATTGAATTATATATAGATATGTACATATGTGCACATGCACATAGGTATATTGTTATATATCCTTCTATTCATCTACCTGCATCTCTACAAATCTACATATATGCGCATGTGTAGATATCTGTCGTATATCAGTAAACGTTTATGCACGTAATGTAATGTGTGTTCATGTATGTAACGGTAATTTTAGGGAGAGGGCACTAGCAGATGGGAGGATATATGTGTGTAAATATACATATATGTTCATAAGTATGTGTATATAAAGGGGAGAGGTCACAAGCATCTGGAAAGATCAGTTAAGGCTTCATAGAAATGGTGGTACTTGAGCTAAATTTTTAGGGAAAACAGGGAATTTCAAAAGGTAGGAGTTCGACTGGAGTTTGAGGCATAAGGGGCTGCCTTTGTGAAGGCATGAAGATAGGGCATGAAGTTTTAGGATAAGTAATTAGGCCAATTAGTCTGGATCATTGAACTAGGGAAGTAGAGGTAGACTAGGGCCCCGGTAGTGAAGGACTTAAAATGCCAAAAAGGAGTTTGCATTTAATTTTAGGGATAAATAAGGTACCACTGGAGTTTGAGAAAAGGAGCAATACAGTCAGACCTATGCTTTAGCAAACATAACATTGTCAGTGACATTCAGGTGTTCTAAGGTGCTCTGTAAACCTTAAATGACCCCATAAATGTCAACAGTCTTTTAGCAATAAGTCATATAAGATCACAACTAATTGAATACTTAATATGTATGTCAACTAAACCTTCCAGAGCTGACATTCAAAAGTAGTTGCAAATTTCTATGGCACATGTTGACCCTAAGTAGAAATGGTCATTTTTCAGCTTTGACCTAAGGACTTTTCTGATTGCACTCCTAGCCTCCCATCATGCATCTGTCTGCCTTCCCCAATAATGTAGCTGTGGGAAGTGGAGAGCACTGCTATTTCCCCCTATTCAGCTGGAGCTATATTCCTGCGCATCTGGCCCTTTAAAGAGCAAAGTTCTCCGCTCTGGACTGGATTGCTGGGCTGGGATGGGGACTGCAGTTTTGTTCCTACATATTATCTATTCATCTGTCCTGGGAACCTTCACTGTGGTCACTGGAAGTTCCACATATGGAGCAGCCATCACATCCATAGGCTGCTGCAATCTGTCGTGAGGATACAACGGGATTTGGAATGAGAAATGGATGTGTGCCCCCAGCCCAGTCATTAACACCCTGTGAGTGCTTTCTGCCAGCTGGACAACTTTTTTTTTTGGTGTTCCAGACCAAGCTCTATGCTCAGTTTCCCTGCATGTCCCCTACTGTTACATAAACTAATGTCTGGAGGAGTAGTCCAAGCAGGACCTCAAGAAACATTCAGTCCTTTGTCTACAGCATCTCTGGAAGGTTGGTGTCCAGTTGAGTCAGATTGCAAAAGCAGTATCCTTCCTATCAGATAAAATCTTTGCCAAGGACCTAGATTTCTTTGATCCACCCTTTTTTGGATAGGACAATATGAGGAAAAATAAGAGAAAGGAAAACTTCATGGTTGTTTTTGCCTCTTTTCATGTTCAAAATAGACTGTACCCTGAACCAGTGCTTTCCCATTCTCTGCAAGGCTGTACTTCCACACCTTGGAATGCCTTTCTTTCCAGAATCTAGAGTGGTGTTTGATGGGAATCAATTCTGAGAAGGTTGTGGGGGCCATCTGGTGTCAGACTCAGACAGGTCGCTCTGAGAGATGAATTTGAGAGAAAAAAGGACAGAAGGAAAGCAAGGAGTGGAATTCAGACCCACCTCTCAAGGGAAGATTCCACTTTATTACTCAACAGGAAAAGCAGCCCATGGAGGTTGGGAGTAAAAGGGAACTTACATCTTATAGGAAAGAAAACAGGGTAAAAACATCATTTCTAGAGGAAAGGATGAGATAAAAACACTGTTAATGGAAAGCCTAGGTGAACAGCATCCTAGTCTGGCTGAATCCCCTGAAGTGCATAATTAATTTTCCTACTTCGAAGACCCTCAAAGAAATAACCGTTCTTTCCCTGCGCCAGTGGGCCAGGGCCAGAGACAACATGAGATACTCAAATAGTGTAAGTATGTCCTCATCCAGTCCTCAAAGCTCACTGAAACATATAGTCCCCTTCATTGGTTTTCCATGCAGAGCTGAAATAATTCATCAAATATTTGGAATGTGTAATTAAATATCTAATGCAATTAGCAAATTACTAATGAAATAATCAGGGGCTTTTATGGTTTATAGTTTGGCTCTAATTTTAATTTTAAATGGTTATTGATTCTAAATAGAGTAGGATGTGAGTCACAAAAAAATTAGGTGTATATATATGAAAATGAGAAAGAGAATGAAGGTTACAGGCGTGGTAGTCACACATGGCCCGTCTTCATCATCTTAATGTATAGGCAATAGATGCAGAGGGAGCGATGATGGAGTAATATGTCATGCGTCCCTTGCCAATCACTGATAATGTAATCCAGCAAAGAGACAAGACAGCTTTCACCAAGGAATGGCTGGGGTTGTCAGTGTATGCCTCCCAGTGTTAGGTTTTATAGGTCATCTCTTTAGGTCTATAGGTCATCTCGTATTTAGGACAGAGCACGGTGCCACATACCAGGACGTCCTAGGACAGGGTTTAACTGCCACAGCCCAACACAAGAATTCCCGTCACGAATTATCTGTGAAAAAAAAAATGCTACCATATGGAAAACACAATAGGTAAGATGTTTGAATTTAGAGAGGAGGAGGTCTTTTAAGAATAATTTTTAAATCTCATTTATATGAACCTTGGAAATTTAGGAGTTTGTGATCAGTAGAACTGAGCTGATATTAGCTTTGTTCTATTTATGGTGGGGAGGAAGGATTTCTTAGCAAATTAATAGTGCAAAAAAGACTAAGACTACAGGGGAGTATTTAATGCACTTGGCAAAATGGGCTATTTTCTGTACTCTCATACACTTTAGAAGAGGCTGCTTGCTTGAAAATGATATGTATGCTAATTATAATCATTTTGATCTATTCCTTAGAGCAGGTCCCTTTATTTGTCAATAGTTTGTTAGCAGTTAGTTCAAGTGACTGTGTGTCTACTTGAAAAGAAACAAACTTTATTTCTTTAATAAAAATATATGCTTCTACAGTTTGGGCTTTTCACCACTCTAGTCTCATTCTCGCCTACCTCCTGTGTGACTGTGGCCAAGTTGCTTAACCTCTCTGGGCCTGTTTTCTCATCTTTAAAATGACTGAGAAAAATTATGTCTTCCAATTCTAAATCTGGTGATCCTATAATCTTGCCCAAGCAGTCTTCTTTAAACAAGGTTTATTTCTGCTCAGAACAATGAAACTGGTAGCTTATACGTCAATGCTCCAACCCTCACAGAGTATCCCTAAGATTTCATCTCTTTATATTTCTTAAATTAAATTTATCTTATTTTATTGGTGCAGAGAGGTTGGGGATCATGTCTCTGTCTATAGTAGAGAGTATGAGTGAACATTTCCGAACCTATGAAAATCCTAACAAGGCCTGCATTGCATTCCATTGGGAGGAGTGGGAAGAGAGGTAGTAGGATATGAACAAAGCACAGATTCAGCAGGCACAGAATTAAAGTATGTGAAGTACAGCAGAGGCCAGCATCCAGGACACTAAGGAATACTTGTAGAGTTGAATTAGACATAACTTTGTGCAATGAAGTTGATGCTTCCTAGTGTTAAAGCATCGGGTCTTTTCACTGTATCATGTCTAAAGCTATCATGTGTAAACCAGGCTCACCAGCCACACAGTGAAAAGGAGCGAGTGCAAGTTTAACCAGGGTAGGGCAAAGAGTGATTCAGACATGGACATAGAGGTTATAGGTCCATACCGTGAGCGTCAAGGACAAGGGATTGAGGGCTCTTGCTGGGGCTGGGGCTTTCAGCAAACCATGTTGCATCTGCCATCATAGCCTTAGGGTTCTGGGAGAGTCAGAAGCCAATTGTAGGATGATAGATTTAGAGACAGAGGGCATGGAGTCCAGCTCTTCATTTTGCAGATGAAGTCATGGAAGCCTTGAGATATTAAGTGACTTGTCCAAGGTTACATAAATAGCAAGTGGAAGAGTCAGGATTAAAATCTTGTCTCCTAAATCCAAATTTGGTGCTGTCCTCAATATGCCACATATGTACTACCTCTTCTGTTCCAATACCCTGGGTGTCTCTTACCTAAACAGAGGCAAAGAAGGTGGATGTGGATATAAGAACCATAGATGATCCCCAGTCTTTAAGCATCTTTGGAAGGGAATGACCAAATGCCAGGCCTGAAGTCAGGAAAGGCTGAGTTCAAATGTGGCCTCAGACACTTACTGGCTGTGTTACCCTGGGCAAGTCACTTAACCCTATTTGCATCAGTTTCCTCATCTGTAAAATGAGCTGGAAAAGGAAATGGCAAACCACTCCAGTGTCTCCGCCAAGAAAACCCCAAATGGGATCGCGAAGAGTCAGACACAACAGAAAAATGACAGCAACAACAACCTGAATACAGGGGCAAAGTGGGGAACGAGGAGCATGAAGGCACCTTGCCTTTATGTTTCTAGGTCCAGAGGAACACTTCAAATATTCCTACAGCCTTGTCTAACTCAACTAGCGTGGGATCTCTCCCACAGCAAAAGGGAGGTCTAGGGGGAGGGCAATGGGACCTGAAGACTCCCATAGCACTAACAAGTCTGCCATCCCTTAGATACAGGAGATAGGGATACTGCCATGTGCTCTCCTTCCCCATTACCATAAGTTCTCATCCTCTTCTGCTTCAGAGTATAATAGAATTATGATTTTAGATCTAAAGGGACCTTAGACTCTACCAAGTCCAATGACCTTATTTTACAGATGAGGAAACTGAGACCCAGAGAGGTGAAGTCTTTCCCATGGTCACACCCACTAGTACTGGCCGTTCTCCATTGCTAGTCCTTTCTGAATAATGGGAAGAAGAGACAGACCCCCAAGACTCACTAATGGTATAGAGAGGGAGGGATGAACTTATGTTACTCAGTGTAGATTTTTCCTTCTGCTACTGACTCTTCTTGACACATACCATTGCATATGTAGGAAGGGGAAAGGGAAAATGGGGAAAGGCATTGAGACCACCTGGATACCCAGTTGGTTAGCTCAAGTCTGAGAATGGGAAAGTACTAGCTTTTGCTCCCACTACCTTCATATATTCAAAGAAGATCTCTGTCCTTTGCCACTCTGTGCCTAGAGTCTAGCCTTACCCACTGTCAGAATTTGCCTGGGGTTGCATCTGCTTGTGAGCAGGAATGGTGGTATTGGTGGAGAGAAGGACAATTCTTCTGCTGTGTTGGGTTCCTTGGGAGAACTACACACAGTCTCATTAGCACTTAGCAAGCTAAAATGATTGGTTAAAATAAGGAGCTATTTTTACATAGCTCTTCTTTCTTTCAAAGGCAAACTCCTAGAAAAGTCCATTTACTCTTTGCCTTGATTTTCTCTCCTTCCACTCACTTCTCAAATACACCCACTCTGACTTTCAACCTTACCACTAAATTGAAGTTGCTCTCTTAAGTTCATAATGGTTAAATTAGAAATCTTAGCATAGTAAATGGCTCACAGTAGACACTTAGTAAGTGCTTGTTGAATGGAATTGAATAGTATTTTCTAAGTCCTCGTCCTTCTTTACCTCCCTTTATTGACAGCATTGACCACCTCCCCCTATATATTCTATCTGTCCTCAGTTTTTGAGACCCTGTTCTTTTTTGGTTTTCTTCTTAATTGGTCAAACTCCTTCTCAGTAACATTTCCTGACTCATCACCCATATTCTATCCCATGAACAAGGATGCACTCCAAGGACTAGTCCTCCCTTCCCTTTCAATACCCTCTCTCATTTATATTATTACCTACCACGGGCTCAGTCTTTATCATCTCTACAGATGACTCCTGTGTGTGTGTGTGTGTGTGTGTGTGTGTGTGTGTGTGTGTGCACACGAGCACGAGCGCACATATACACCTGCAGATATATGAGTGCATGTGTGAGTATGCATGTGTACGTTCATGTATACATGTGTATGAATCTCTCCTTAGCCATATTCCTCTGTCACCGATTGCCTTTTGGAAACCTCCACATATGTGTCCCATTGGCACTTCAAACTCAATGCGTACAAAACGGGACTCATTACTGCCTCTCCCTAAATCATTTTTGTTTTCTGTTAAGGGCAATACCTCTGTTTCATTCACTTAGATTCAGAACTTCAAGCCATTCTTGACTTTGCCCCTTCCCTGTCCTTCTTCAGCCAGTCTGTAATTCTGCTGAGTCTCTCTCCACAACATCTTGTGTATCTTCCTTTTTTCTACCACTGTGAGAGCCACCCTAGTCCAGGCCCACATTGTCTCTTGCTTGCACATTAAAATTAGTCTCCTAATTATATTCCCAGCTGTCAGTCCCTCCCCTCTCCAATCCATCCTTCTCACAGCTTCCAAAATAACCTTCCCAAAGCACAATTCTGACTAAGTCTTTCCCTCACTTGAGAACCTTCTGTGGTTACCTATTTTTTCTTGGATAAAATACAAAGTCTTTGATTTAGCATTTGAAACATTTCACAATTTGGATCTATTCTATTTCTTCTCTGCAACCCATCCCCCACAATGGCTGCCAAATTGATATTCATAAAACATAGATTTACCATATAATCCCCTCCCTGCACTCAAAAAGTTTCAATGGCTCCCTATTGCCTCAAGTAAAAACTTTTTATTCTGTCATTCAAAGCGTCCCACAATCTGGCTCCCTTCTGCCTTTCTAATGTTATTTCATAATATCCCACTCACATTCATCATTTCAGTCATACTGGCCTACTTACAGTTTTCTGTACAAGACGTTTCATCTCCTATCTTTGTACAGGTGATCCTAAGCATTTGGAATGTATTCTCTTCTCATCTCCATCTCATAAAATACCCTAACTTCTTTCAAATAACAACTTTGGTGCCGTATATGCTACATGATGATCTTTCTTCATCTTCTCCTCCTCTAAATTAATATTGTCTCCTTCTTAAAATTAGCTTGTATTACTTTGAATCCATTTTGTTTTAATTTATTTGCATGTGTTGTATCTGCCTAGTATACTATAAATTTTTTAAAGATGGAGATTGTTTTATTTGACTAATTAATTTGAGTTTATATGCCTGAGAACTAGCAGAGGACTTCGCATGTAATAGGTTCTTAATGAATTTTTTTTGTAAATAATAATTAAATTAAATTTTATAATAAATTTTGTTTAATTCCAAGAATTGCTATTCCCATTTTACAAATGAGAAAACTGAAACCAGGAGTAAAGTAACCTACCTAAAGTCACACAGTTTGTAAATTTCAAAGTTAGCATACTAAAGACCTTTCATGGCATGGATTCCCTTTGATTATGACCAACCTTTGAGATTTGTGACTTAAATTATTATCAAGCTTTCTGCTTAACATTACCTAGACATCCCTCTCTAAATGGACATCTTCTGCCCAGACCCATCCTTGAGGCAGAAAGGCAAACTCTTCCTTCCCACTGAGTCACATGGTGTTAGGGAGCAGGAGGAAAGAAGATGCTCACATACAGCTCAGTAGTGATTTAAATACTCCTCCTGCTCAAAGGGGAATCTTGGATTTCATTAATTAATACATCAATAGAAGCCAATGGAGAAAAACATGTCTTGTTATCTGGCTTCTCAGATGCTAGACACTGGCTCATTAGCCTTACCATATCAACCCGATAACACTATTTATTCCATATAGAATAATGATCTACTTTCAGGGAATACTACACTGAGCAAAAGGAATGAATCCATCCATTATTACTGCTTAAACACACATGAACACCCCCACACACACATGCACACTCACATACTTCTTCCTGATGGAGGAAACCAGGACCAAAAGAGGCACAAAGATCAACTTCACAGAATAAAGTGGAGGAAGTTATCACATAAATTGATCTGAGCTAATGCCCATCAGACTTCTCAGAATCTACCAACTGCCCATTTCTGTCTATCAGCCATCAGCAAATTAGAAGATGATGTGACTCTTGGCCTGTTTATTATCAATATCAGTCAAATTATCTTCAGAAAAGGCTCAACATATAAAAAATGTTATTCCATTGCACTTGTATTTGTTGATACCAAAATTAGTAGGTGAATTTCAAAAATCTAGTTAAATAAGTAAATTATGAGGTAAATAAAAGTTATGATATACCACCCCACAATGGATGGTAGTCACAAGGGCTGTACTTAGGCATAAATGTTATGCTTATAATACGGGCAAAATAATTCTAGGATCATGTGTGTTTCTACGTGTGTTCTACCTCACAACAACAACAACAACAATAAACCATGATATGAATGAACGTATCTTTAGGCTTATACTCCAACATTTCAGTTGATCTGGAGTCTTAATGATGTTAGGTATTCTCTCCAGTCACATAGCTCACAATCCTTTCATGTATTCATGCTTTCCCATCCTGGGAAAATCTCATCCTTAACCAAAGGGCTTTACCCGAAGTACTGGAGGAGGGGTGTCTTTTTTCCCCCTCTTTACATTGTCTAGAGCATGTGGCCTCTGCCTTCAAGACATAGATGGCTTATCAGATATATCTATATCGATAGATAGACAGACAGATAGACAGAGACAGACAGACAGACAGATAGATAGATAGATAGATAGATAGATAGATAGATAGATAGATAGATAGATAAATATATCAGCTATATCAGGAGGAAGAAGAAGAGAAAGGAGAAAGAGGAGAAGAGAAGAAGAAGAAGAAGAAGGAGAAGTAGGAGGAGGAGTAAATCATCTCTGCCCTCATGAATAGTTGGGGAAGCAAGATCAGCAAATGGAAAATATCACTTAATTATATATCATCATTTCTGCTTCTTAAGTTATGTGGTTTATCATATAGGACCTTAGAACAAGGAGAAATCACTGGGCTGCCATCATCAGCATGGTTTGTGGGGAAAATGTGGGCCTTGATGGATAGATAGAATACGGAACAGTGAAAAGAGAGAACATTGATTGAGTAGGGGGGCCAGCAATATGACTAGAGACAAGGAAAGGAAATGAGAGGAAGGCTAAAGAATACTTGTAAAGGCTAAGTAGGAAAGGAGGTTGAATAGACAGGATTGGGCCAGGCTCCAGAAGACTTGTAAAGCTAGCAAAAAGTTTATAGCTTTGACTCAGAAGGTGAAAGGGAGCCATTGCAGGTTCTTGTTCACCAGAGGAATGCGAAAGATGTAATGTGCCACAGTAGATGCTCATACAGGAGCATTGGGATACACTCCATTCATTCCCTAGTGTTTTGTTTTCTGTTCTCCACTGAACATTTTAGAGAAAAGAAGCAAATATCTAAGCCAAAAAGGGTGTTTTCATCTTTATAATGGGTCTATAATAGTACTGATGAGTAGACTTTGTCAGTTCTGTCTGGAAAAACATGAGTTTTTCAGACAATACTGAAAGTACCACATATTTTCCATTGAATTACTCCCCAAAGGTATGAGTCATTCATTCATTTACAGCCTTCTCTGAAAATGCCATGTTCCTTAATTGAAATGGCACTACAGTGACACTCTGACACAATCTAGCTACTGACCAAAAAAGGACTTCAAATAAAGTGCCATTCTCTGGGACCAGTGGCCATTGGGAGGAATCTTGTGGAGTAGCCATTAAAAGAATATTTTTTTTTCTAAATTAGCAAAAAGCAACAGTCCCCACTTAAGACCAACCACATGAAAGGGTTTGGGAAGTAAAGATGTATCAAAAGATGAAAAATAGACAAGGCACAATGGAGAGGAAGCACATGATGGTGAGACTCTGAGACCATTGTGATTGGCGGCCATGCTAATGTCTGCATTGGACACAGTCAAATAGAAATGGAATTTTGCACATTATAAACCAAAAGTCTCCAAAGAGGTAAGGAGGGTGCTGATGTCCATTGTCTATCCTGCCTCACTAGTTTACTTCAGTGCCTCCTGGTCATATCAGAGAAAGCTAGTACTGGAGCTGGGGCCAGAAATTTCTTGGAAAAATAACAGGCTGATTTTGTTACAAAAGTTTCCAATGTCCTTTTCTTGGTCTTTGCGGTGGGGTCCCCTCCACAAATCGTATTGGTGAAATCAACATCTTCAGGCAGGGATAAAACTACTGAGATAATGTGGGAAAAGGTTGTGGTTTTGGAGTCCAATGACCCACATTTGGATACTGTCTCTACCATTTACTAGCTATGTGATGTTGCACAAGTCACAACCTTTGTGAGCTGTGATTTTGTAATTTGTAAAATGACAGGCTTCTGACATCCCTTCAAACCTGGCCTCAGAAATTTATTAGAGTGTGACCCTGGGCAAGTTACTTAACCTCTGTTTGTCTCATTTTTCTCAACTGTAAAATGGGGATAATCACAGTGTCTACCTCACAGGTTTGTTGTGAAGATTAAATGGGAGGATATTTGTGAGACACTTAGTACAGTGCCTGGCATATAGTAGATGCCATACAAATGCTTATTCCTTCCTCTTTCTTCTCCCCTTTCCCTTGATTCCAGAAAACTATGATTCTATAGAGTGTTTGACGGAACATCACTGCCCAGTTTGGAGAGGTCTGGAAACTGCCACAGCTGCCTGCAATTCAGTCCTGTGAGGCCTGCTCCAGGGTCACTGCGGCCTGTGCGCCCACACCGAGCTATGTTCCTCTCCCAGCCTGCGATATAACTTTCCAATCAACCATCCAGGCTGTCTTGGGCTGGAAATTTGTTTCACTCTGTCTTTTTGTGGGTTCTGCTGCTTTAGAATTTGTTTAGAGCCATTTTTTACAGGTACTTGGAGGGGTTTGGGGGAGAGCTCAAACAAGTCACTGCTTTTACTCTGCCATCTTGACTCCGCCCCCCTATAGCGTTAAAATTATTATTGAGCCCTCCATGAGCTTTTGTTCCTGTGGGTTATATCTACTGATATTTACTGTATTAGAAATGAAAATGTCAGTATTATTATAAATATTATTTTGACCTAGAAGAGTAACCCAAAGGGTCTCAGGGACTTTGTGGGGTGAAAACCACTGCTCTACTCTCCTCCTGGATTGGAGGGGCAGCGACTGGATGAGAGATTTACTTGACATTATAAGGAGAGGAAGGACATGAGTCTTCATGTCTTCACTTAAGTTGAACCGTCAATAGCAGAAATCACTCCACTGTATTTTTCTAACGTTCTTAGCAATTCCCGGGTTTAATGCAGCTCCATTTTCTTCTCCTATGAATGTTGAATGAGAGTGTCAATCTGGTCTCACCGAGATTAATGTTATCCTACCCAGAGGGAACATGGCCTAGGCGGGGGGGGGGGGCAGGGGGAGTTCTGGCCTTGGAAGCTAGAAAAATGTGGATCTGCCACAGGTACAAAAGTATTTACAGCAGCTCTTTCTGTAGTGGTAAAGAATTGGAAATTGAGAGAATGCCTGTCAATTGGGGAATGGCTGAACATGTTGTGGTATATGAAGGTAGTGGAATACTATTGTGCTATAAGAGATGAGGAGGAAGCAGACTTCAGAAAAACCTGGAAAGACTTGTATGGACCGATGCTGAGTGAAGTGAACAGAACCAGGAAAATGTTATACACAGTAACAGCCATATTGTGCGATGGCTAACTTTGATAGACTTAGATCTTCCCAGCAATGTTAGGATCTAAGACATCTCCAAAAGTCTCATGATGGAAAACGCTATCCACATCCAGAGAAAGAATTATGGTGTCTGAATGCAGATCGAAGCATACTATTTGCTCTTTCTTTTTCTTCTGTTTTGTTTTGTTTCCTTTTTCTTGTGATTCTTCCTATTAATTCTAATTCTTCCTTACAGCATGACTAATGTGAAAGAATGTTTAATAGGAATGTACATGTAGAACTTACATCAGATTGTATACCATCTTGATGCTGGATATGGGGAAGGAGGGGGAGAAAAATTTTAAACCCAAAAGCGTATGGCAGTGATTGTTGAAAACTAAAAATAAATTAATAAAAAAAATAAATTAAATTAAAAAAAAGACAAACGTGGGGTCTCAGTCTTGTTCTTAACCATCTCTCCTCCATTTGGAGGCAGGTCAATTTCCTCCTCTCCCCTAAAAGGACCACATCCATTGGAAACTCCAAGGACTTACTCATGCTGTTCCCCTTGTTGGCAATAACATTTTCTGCTAGCCATCCTTCAAGGTCAAGAGTAGCTCAACGTCACTGTTTCCAAGAAGCCATCCCTGATTGTTCTGCCATGCTCCATTTTCCCTTTTACTGAATCCCTACAACCCTCTCTGACTGCATTAGTCTTGTGGGCTAGTGCTCTTCAACAAAGTATATGATTCATGAGTCTGCAAAGTCCAGGGAAGTACAGTCTCACCTCACATGTCCTTTATATGGTGCTTACTCTGTGCCTATCACTGTTCATACATGTCAAGTTCTAAACTTTCAGAACTCATCCCTAGGAGGGGTATTAATAGAATGCCAGGTCCAACTTTTCCTCCTCCACAAATTGAACATTTTTTACTAACTCTCTAAAGTCCTTTTCAATTACGAATTCTGTGATTCTTTGAACTCTCTCAGAAGGGGAAAAAGGCAGTATGGAGCAATGGAAGGGATTTTAGATTTGGAGTCAGAGGACTTTGGTTAGAATCCCAATGCCATTTGCTACATGCTTGACCATGGACAAGTTACCTAACTTTTCTGAGCTTCATTTTCCTTATTTATAAAATTGATTCTTTTTTTTTTAACAAGATAGACTCTAAGGTTCATTTCAACTCTGCATTTATGACTTGACTGAATTCACACAGTGAGTTAATAACAGGATAGTGGTTAGAATCCATGACTACTAATTGCAATCTGATGTTCTTCCTACCACGCTATATTATAGGTACAAAATGACCAAATGAATTCTTCTTCTTCCCACCCACCCCCTCAAAAAGAGCAGAGGGCCGTTTTATTTTGTTTTTTGTAATGAATCAGTGGTTTTGAGATATAATTGTCATCATTTGTCAACCCCCTTTACAGCTTAAACTCAACTAGTTTTTATTAAGCACCTACTATATTCCAGGAACTGTCCTAGGTGATTGGGATAGTAAGACAAAAATGAAACAGTCCCCAACCTCCAAGAACCTACATTTTATCAGGGGAGATGACACATGGATACATAGCATATTGAAAATATCTACACAATACATACAATGTAAGTGTGTGGGGGAGGGGAGGACACTAGCAGCTGGAGGATGAGGAAAATCTCATATAGAAGATGTCACTCAGGCAGAGTTTTGAAGGAAACAAGGGCTTGATTCTAAAAGGCAGAGGTGAGGCAGTGGGAAGCCATCCTGACAATCAGGAATGAGGAGATACGAATGCTATGAGGAGAGATTTATACCATCTTGCCTACCACTCCCTCCCTTATAGAATGCATCCCCTTCTCTTTCTATTCTGAGACTCTCCCAGCCGGTCCCTGCTGAGCAAGGCTCGTTGTTTGCCATTGTTAGGCAGCGTGTGATTTACTCCTTCCAATGTTCCAGAGGCCCCTTCTGTTTCCGCCTTCAGGTATGTGATGTTCCTGTTCCCCAATTCAAAGCAAGGGGAAGGCAGAGGAAAAATACATATGGATATCCCACTATTTGTATTTATCATCTTCCACCCCAACTCTTGAATATTCTCATCCTGAACTTTAGTCATCTGTTTTTGTACATGGTCCTGACTTAAAACAGAGAATATGTCACTGTCACTCCGGTTTCCTTTTTTTTAGAATGGACATTTGAATTTATCAGTACAGAGGAACTCCCAGGGAGGAAGTGCCCTCCACCTAGCATCTCCTGAAGGTACCTGGGAGCACTGAGAGGTAAGTGATTTTCTCAGAGTCGCACAGCCAGTATTTATCAGAAAGTATTTTGAATTCAGGTTTTCTTGCTTCCAAAGCCAACACTATCCACTACACTCTGACTACTTAAATATAATTACTATTCTTTTTATAAATAATAAGACTGATAGCTCATACACAGGGTGCTTCATAATTTAAACAATGCTTTTTGTCCATGGTCTCATTGAATCTTAATTAAAATAAAGTTGTTTGTAATTGACATCTTTTCTTTATAAAGCCCTCATTTAATCCCCACAGCTGTCCTACAAAGTAAGTGGTAAGAAAGTTATTAATTTCTCTGAATTTTATCATACCCATTTTGCAGATGAGGAAACTTAGTGATTTGCCCAGGATCACTCAAGTCATTGTCTTGAGAAAGACCTAATTTCAAGCCCATGATCTGCCATGATGTACGATGGTGGTTTTTATACTATGTTTTATAACAGTTTAATTTGAGAACATATTAATAACTGGTTGTATAAGATTTTCATAAGATTGTAGGATATTAGGATCACAGATATAGACATGGCAGGAGTACAGGAAAGACCAAATGGCTGAAGAATATCTATTGCCCAGATTTCAACATGCATATGAATGGAAGTCCTATAGAGCTTTTCCTGGAAAATCTGTATCTGAGATAGAAAATATGGAGGGACAATGAGTTGGGCCTATAGAAGAAAAGGAGGAAGAGAGTGGGTTGGACTGCTTTTGGAAAATTTTTTAAGTCTTTGCCTTGACTCCAAGCTTCCCAACATAGTCAAGGCCCACATTTTCAACTCAATCATTTTACAGGTATTGTATGTCCTGGAATATCTGCAATACCACTGCCTCTAAAGAAGTCAAGATGTGCATGACACAGAGAGTACTGGGGAGGATTATGGTGGGTGTGCAAGCAAGCTGAACACATAACAGTGAGAAACTTTGAAGAATAAAGGAAAGTTGTTGACAAAGAACTGTACGATAGAAAGAGGTTGGTGATGATCATATGGCAAAAGTAACAGATGCCAGGTGGATGCTCTGTGATCTCAACACCAAGGTTCAATGAACGTTGAATCTCCATGGGCTCAATTAGCATCTCTATGAGGATCACTCCCTGATTCATACAGCCATCCTCTACCTCTCTCCTTAGCTTCAATCTCATATCATCAACTATCTCTAACTTGGTAATATATAGACATCTCAAATTTAACATGTCCAGGACAGAACTCACTATTTTTCCTCCTGAATTGTCCCCTCTTCCAAACTAATGTTTTTACTATAGTGGGAACCACCACTCTCCTAGTCACCCAAGTTTGCAACATTCACAACATCCCAACTAAACAACAACAACCCACTTGAGGTAATTCTTTCTTTGTTCGATGAGAATTGAAGCTTCAACTTAAGGATCTGTCAGGGACACTTCAGAAAGGCAGGAGGTTGAACTCCCTTCCATGTTGAAGAACACCTGAGAATCTATCTAAAAATACTTGGAGCCTTGGTCTGTACCCACCGGTAAAAATAGCGAAGAGAGAAAGCCTTGAGATTTGGAAGACAGACCTCACCCACTTTCCTATTTTCCTGAGGCTTGCCCTGCTTTTGTTTAACCATACACACAAAGGGAAGCTGTGTGCAGAGGGAGCCCAGTGCCTTTGGGGACTGCACAAAACAACTCCTTGGAGCCACTACTGCCCCCCATCCATTCTTTTATTCTTAGAGAGCCTTTTCAGAGCTGCTTATCCACTTTGGTGTCTACCTGTCACCCAACTCTCACTGTGGCTCCAAGACACTGTAGCATGCACAGCAGCCATACCCTGTTAAAGCCATCTTGGTAGATGAGCTAAAAAAAATGTTGAGGGTAACAAGTTTGAAATTGGTTAGTCAGCTAGGGGGATGTCTACCCCATGCACATGAAGGGGTCCCGCAACAGAACAATTTGTCAATGGCCGTGAAGGTGACTGAGACAGGCACAACGGAGAGCTTCCAGCCTGGTCAGATGTCAAAGACACCAGGATCACCCACCGCATCCTTCATCTTGACTTTTGTCTTGCCACTGGACTTGGGATTCTGGAAGAGAGAATGAGGCTGGTGACTGTGTGTAGCTCTGCCTCCCTGAAATCCAATTAACGGGCTAGTGGAGCCCACCCTGTGATGTCATCGGTCCTTTGTGAAAATGAAGGACAAACAACAGCTCACTTACACATGTACCTCTGTCTCCAATCCTTGTCATTTCTATTTTCACAAACTCATTTGTATACTGCATATCCCCTTCTCTTCACTCACAGCTGCCTCCCTGGTGCAGGCCCTCATGTCTTGACTGTTGCAATAGCATTGTCCTTAGTGTTCCTGCCTCTTCTGCACAGCTGCCAACAGGATTTCCCTACGCTATATCTTACCATGATATCCACTCCCCCTTTCCTTAATAAATGCTGGTGGCTCCCTATTACCTCCCTCATTAAATACAAAATCCTCTGCTTGGGGTTTAAAGCTCTTCTTACCTTTCCATTCCTCTTAAGTTTTACTCTGCTCCATGTATTATTCTAATCTCACAACACCAGTCTTCTTGCTATTACCCTGCATGGGATACTCCATCTCCTACTCTTTGCCTTTTCACCTTCTTGTCTCCCATTCGGAGGTATTTAAGTGTCACAGTATTTAGAGCACTGGGCCTGGAGTCAGGAAGACTCAAGTTCAAATCTGATCTCAGGCACTTACTAGCTGTGTGACCCTGGGTAAGTCATTTCACTCCTGCCTGCCTCAGTTTCCTCAACTGTAAAATAGGGATAACAATAGGATCTACTTCACAGAGTTGTGTGGCTTAAAGGAGATGATATTTATAAAGTACTTAGCACAGTGTTTAGAACATGAAAGACATTTAATAAATACCAATTTCATCCCCTTTATTTCCTTTTTTCCATTCCTGAAATGTTCTCCTTCCTCACCTCTGCCTCCTTGCTTGTTTGATTCAGTTCACATTCTACTTTCTTCAGGCAGCCTTTCCGGTCACTCTCTCCCTGCTATGCCCATTGCTAATGCCTTCCCTCTGAAATGATCTTCCCTTTATGTTTATACACACACACACACACACACACACACACACACACACACACATATCCATATTTATCACTATATATAATTATACATATTAAACTGTATATGTATATGTGTTTATATATGTGTATAAATATATATGTGTGTGTATATCAATAGATAGATTGATAGACAGATCTTGCTTGTACACATTTTTGTATGTTGTCTCCCCTCTTTGAAAAGTTGCACCTTGATGGCTTGGTGCGCGTTTTCACCTTCCTTTGTGTGCCAGCATCTGGCAAGTAGTAAATACTAAAGAATTGCCCATTGTCTGACTGACAGCCCGAGCGAGCACACTGGTAAGGGCCTCCTATGCTCAAGGCATTGTGCTAAGCATCAAAGGTACAAGGAGAGACAAAAACAAAGGACCAAAAACATTTTTAAAAGCCAGTCCTTGCTCTCCAGGTACTCATAGTCTAATAGGCGATGCAACATGTAAACAAATATGTTCGAGCAAGATACATACAGGATAAATTGGATGTATAAGGAAGAGGAAGGAGCTCTAGAAAAGGCTTCTTGCAGAAGCTGGGACCGTAACCGAGACCTGAAGGAAGCCAGGGTGGCCAGGAGGCAGACCTGAGGAGGGGAAGTGCCTCAGGCATCGAGGGACAGCCCATGAAAATGCTGAGGATGGCAGTGATGTGGTGGCATGTTCCAGAGTACATAGAAGGGACTAAAGTGTAAGAAGACTGGAAAGGGAGGAAGGAGCCATGTTAAGAAGGACTCTAAAAGCCAAAGTGAAGATTTTATCCCTGATCCTGGAGGTAATAGGGAGCCACTGGAGTTTATTGAATGGAGAAGAGGGGTAAAATGGACAGAAGTGCTTTAGGAGGATCCTTTCGACAACTGAGTGGAGGATGGGCTGGAGTAGGGAGAGATTGGAGGCAGGGAGATCCACCAGCAGGCTACTGCAATGGTCTAGGTGTGAGGTGAGGAGGGCCTACACCAGGCTGGAGGCAGCATCAGAGGACCAAAGAGGCCATATAGGAGAGATATTTCCAAGACAGAATTGACGGGACTGGATGACTGATGCGGCCTATATTGGTATCCTCCCAGTGTTGAGAGAAAGACAGAAAGGAAAGCCTTTGCTGGCTTTCCAAAGTATGCTGGACTTTGGGGAAAGCATGGAAGAAACTAGGGTTGGATTGGCAGATATGGAGGAGTTACCTCCTGCATCATAGAAGGAAACTTCTTAAGTGATGAAAACCTAGCCCTATTTGAATACTTGAAGGATTTCAAAAACCATTTAGTCTAATGCTCTCATTTTACAGAAAAGAAACTGAAGCCCAGAGATGTTAGGTAAATTGTCCAAGACAACACAGACGAGAAATTGACAGTCTGTATTTGAACATAGGTCAACTGATGCGAAATCATTTCTACTGATTTTGTATAAACTCTGTATATGCTTCTATCTATACATGTTTCCATTGTCAAACTTTAAGGTGCTCGTGGGCAAGGATCATTTCTCCCTTGTCTTTGCTTCCCTGGCTTTAGCATAGTGTCTGGGACATTGCTGACATTTTATCAGATACTTGTGAATTGATTGATTGAGGATAAACATCTTCAGTACCCTATTCCTATACTATTGCTATATGGCATGCCTTCCTTTTCTATAAAAGTTGAGAATCATAAGAAGGGTGGGGAGGGGGGCTGGATGTCAAACTAGATGATCTCAGAGGGTACTTTCAGCTCCAAAATTCTATGATTCCATAATTCCAATGTGCATTCAGTTTTTTATAGGTTTTCTTTTTTTAAGATTCTCCAAACTGGATTTTCAGTCTTATTTTTATCAGTGTGTGTGTGTGTGTGTGTGTGTGTGTGTGTGTGTGTGTTTTCTGAAGAATGGTACTGGAAAAGAGTTGAATGGGAAAAACAAATAGACTGAGGGCTGGAAAGCCATAACAAACCCCACAGCCCTCAGGAGAAGGCAATTAGGGCATGAGAGTACATTGTATTAGAAATGGTCATTTCTAACAAATGTTCTAAGTACTGTATTCGTTGTTGGCCAGGACTCCACATGGTGTCTGCTGGACCAGATGTGGAATCATTTCCATTTCTTTCTTCAAGTTATAAGGAATCTAAGTGATGAGGATCTTTGGAAAGGGACATGATTCACACACCAGCAAACCAGGCTCCAAACCACCCTGCCTAGCCTACGGTACAGAGCCATGACCTCAAGAGGCTAGTGTCTCCCTGGGTGGATCTATTACATGCATTAAAATAATTTACACCCAGCCCTATAAAGTGCTTAACTCGTCATGGCATCATCTATTCTAAAAGCATTCCTCTGCATCATGAATTATTTTTGAAGTATTTATGTGAGCCTCACCGAAAATCACCCCAGTCAGCAAACTGGGCAATGAAAAGTCATTAAGAGAAGGTGATGACCCCAAGGTCATGAGCACGAATCTGACTTAGGTTAGGAGGGCTGAAGGGCAAGGCTGGTGGAATGTGAGATGGCTGCTGTGTGGAGAGGTGGGAGGGTCTGGCTTTGGCCTGTCCTCACTAAGCTGACCTCTCCTATCACTGATCCATCCCCTTGGGAGGGGTTCTAGGAGTCTAGTTCATTTGGGTCTTCCTGAGATCCTTGTGCTACCCATTCAAGGGAGATGCCAGAGTTCAGAGGCATTTAACTAGCACCTTTCATGAGTTTCCTCATATGTAAGTATCTAGTCATTGACTGAAGAAATAACTTAAATTTTCAAAGAATCTGAAATTAGGATCGGGTTCTATCTTCCTGCTTCCCAGTGTGGCTGCTTTTTCATAATTTAGGCAGATTAGTCAAATTAACTTGAAATTCTGTTTGGTCTCTCTATGGGCTTTGCCTTCATAGCTTCTTGGCCTCCTATGGCTTAAAGTTTAGTGTGTATTGCCTCGGTTTGATTCTAAATAGCATTTCTCTTTAAGTCTTAATTCTTGGGACTTTTTTTTCAGTGGTGGGGAGGAGTTGGGGAAGGGGAAGGGAGTTCTCTCTCAGTAGTTTGTTTTCTTTCTTGGCCTTGCAAAGTTCCTCAATGGTTCTTAACCTCCAAGGCCAAGCTCTCTCCCTACCTCCTCCATGAAGCCTTCCATGATTACTGTCCTACTCTCATGTCTTCCTTCTCTGAACCCCTAGTCAGTCCTAACACTCTACCACTTGTAATATTTCCAGTTACCTCAGGGGTCATAATTCACACAACGAATGACAGAGACCAGATCCGAAAAGTTCTTGACAAGCTGAATATTAAACTACATCGAAAGAGATCAAATTTAAGAGGAATAAATATAAGCTTACCATTGGAGTTGAAAAAAGATTGCAGGTAAAGGCAGGTCTAGTTAGATAGCAGTTTGTGTGAAAAAGATCTGGGGGGTTTAGTGGACCATAGATTCAATATGAGAGACAGCAATATAACGTGGCACTGGGGGAAAAAAAAATAATGTGAACTTTGAGTATATTAAGAGAGGCCTAACTTCCAGGAATAGGGAGGCAACAGTGCCTATTTCCTGGTCATCAGACATATAGAGTGTGGTGGTCAGTTCTAGGCCCCACAATTTAGAAATATACAGGCAATGGAATACTATCATGCTATAAGAAATGATGAGCAAGCAGACTTCAAAAAAACCTGGAAAGACTGACATGAACTGACGCTGAGTGAAGTGAGCAGAACCAGAAGAACACAGTACACAGTAACAGCCACCTTGTAGGGTGACTAACTTTGATACCCTTAGCTGTTCTCAGCAATGCAAGGCTCTAAGACAACTCCAAAAGACTCATGAAGGAAAATACTATCCACATCCAGAGAAAGAAATGCAGGCAGAAGCGTACTATTTGCTCTCCTTTTCCTTTGTTGTTTTGTTTTATTGCTTCATTCTCATGGTTCTTCCCATTTGTTCTAATTGTTCTTTACATCATGACCAAGGAAAATATATGCTTAATGTGAATATATAAGTAGAGCCTATATCAGATTACAAGCCATCTTTGGGGAGAGAGAGTGGGAGGGGGAGAAAATTTAAAACTCAAAATCTTATGGAGGTGATTGTTGAAACTAAAAACAAATTAATTAATTATCAAGGAAAAAATAGGAAAAAAAAAGAAGCAGACAGACAAACTGGAAATAAATACCATTGGTGGAAGAAACAAAAAAAAATTTAGCCTGCAGAATAAAAACAAACATAACAAAAAACATGATTGTTGTCTTCCAATACTTGATGGGCTCTAATGGGTAGAGGGAAGAAGCATTTATTAAGTGCTTACTATGTGCCAGGCACTGTGCTAAGCACTTTACAAAGATTATTTCCTTTGATCCTCTCAACAACCCTGAAAGGTATTATCCCCATTTTACACTTGAGGAAACTAAGGCAACAAAAGTTAAGTGACTTTCTCAGCATTACATAGTAGTCAATGACTAAGGCCAGATTTGAACTTGGATCTTTCTGATTCTAGGCCTAGAATTTTGTCCAGCTGGATACCTCCAGGTGCCAGAAGAGGGATTAGATGTATTCTGCCTGATCCCATAAGGGGAAGTTGCAAAAAGATAAATTTAAACCTTATGTCAAGAAAAAAAATCCCTAAGAATGTGAGCTGTTTCAACGTGAAATGGGCTTCAATGGGTTGCAAGTTTTCCCTCCTCGGGGTTCTTGAAGCACAGGGTGGATGACCACTTGTCAAGTGTGCCATAATGGAAAATTCCCTTCAGGTATGAGTTGGCCAAGTTGGCTAACTTCTTTTCCAACACTGAAGTCTTGTGATTCTTTTGGTAGCTTGAAATCAAACTCGGTAGCCAAGATTGTGCCTTGTCTTGTAGTCCCCCATAGTACCCAACATAGGGCCAGGCATGCATTAGGTGTTCAGCAAGTCTGTGTTGACTGATTGACCAACCTGGACAAGTCACATCCTCTCTAGGCCCCAGTTTCCACATGAATATGGACCCAATGAATGACAGGAGCTGAGGGGAATGAACTGGATAGCCTTTAAGGCCTGTTTCAGTTTGAAATCTATTATCAATCAATCAACAAGAATTTATGAACTGCCTACTAGGTATCAGGCATTATGATAAGTGCTGAGGCTAAGAAGACAAAGTAAAAATGGCACCTGCCCTCAAGGAGATTACACTCTATTCACAGAAACAACATATATGCAAATCAGGATATAAAAGATAGATGCAGATTAGGTGGAAAATAACATTAAATTCTTCCAGCATTCTTTTCACTACAGCACATGGAAGAGGCAAATGAGATTTGGAATCATATCTTTAATATAATGAACATTTTGTGGGATGATTATAACGGGCTAAAGAGAGCAAATTTCTCTCTCTCTCTCCCTTCTGTTGTGAAAGGAGACTGCCATGGCTTAATTTCCCAATGCTGTTTTCCTCCTGATCACTGCTTATTTCCATCGCTTGGATTATTGGCATTTAACCCTGCAATGAGTCAAAGATAGGACATCTGTCCTCATTCACATTAATGGAGTTCATAGCCCATTCCAAAGGGGTGGTGGCGTGGCCTTCACAGAGAAAACTCTAAAGCTAACATAATTCATGAATATGTTTGGCTTTTTCTGGTGAAGACAAATGTGTGGTGACTGAAGTGTTTGGAAGATTTCAGCCTGAGAGGTGTTTTTTCCCATTGTGGCTAACTCTGACGCTTTTCTCTATTACCCCTCATCTCACCCACCAACGAATGCACTTTCTCAGAGGACACAACAAATAGCACATTTCCCCAAGAATAATAAATAATGCCTACAAATCAGCGTTAAGTAGCAAAATAAAGGACAGCAACAGGATAACCTGAACAGGAGGCAAAGATCTCTCAGCAAGGCAGGCCTGTCTGTGTTTGCAGGCACGCCTTTCGAGGCGCCTCTCCCTCCCTCTTGAAAATCCATTAGTTTTGGATTCGCATAATGATATCAATGCCTGTAGCTTACATGCCTCCTGTCTTTATGCCTCTTTATTTAAAAGAAAGATGCACTTTCAAGAAAAAAAACTAAGACAACTCTTTGGAATCCAAACAGAAGGAAGAGCGATGTTTTTCTTTTATTTTGTTTTCTCTTCTCTTTATCAGGTTTCCTATGCATTAACCTGTCTCATTTCTTTTTCCCTCCCCTCCTTATCCCAATCCGTACAGAACTAAGCACTGGGAAATCTCCTTCCAGAGGACTTTATGGGGGACAATGACGTCACCGAAGGCTATGTGTTACTTGCCTCCATCACCACTTTGGAGAGATTAGTAGAAGAAGCCAGACCTTTGAGATCATATTCTGTGATCTCAATCTGATACGTATAGTGTGAGCACACACACATTTCTATACATATATGTTCATACATATGCATGCATGTGTGCACATGTGTTTGAGAAATTGGGTATGCATAGACATGTGTGTATGTTATATTACGTATTAGGTATGTGGGTGAGTATGCATGCATGTAATTGTACTTACATGTGGGCACCGTTAATGGAATTGAATTTATCATTAGAGTATAGTTACACAGATGTGTAATATCAATATTATATTTCTTATCCAGCCCTGCTAGACCAGAAATCCCATGAAAGCAGGCACAGTACCTGTATTAATAACTTTCACCTTTTCCCCAGGGCCAAGCTCAGGTCTCTGCATTGGGAAGGTGTCACTTAATTGGTTGTGGAATGAATGAACAAAATGTGGCTTTTCTCCTTTCCTAGTATGAAGACCTGAGGACCTATAGATTCTCAGAGTACATTTTCCCCTTTGTTTAGTTTTTAAAGATATCTTAGAGAAAAAGTTTCCATCTTGTGAAAATAGCTTTAATAAAGAAGCATGAAGATGAGACACAATGTATGCCCTGATAGAGTTTTGTTGGTGTGAAATAGAGTTTACATTGGAGCTGCAGGCAAAAGAACAAGGCTGAAAAGCGTTTCAAGAAAATCCTGGTTTAAAAAAAAAAAGTCTGTCTAGCGCATGCACGTGTGCCCGCGCGCACACACATACACATACAGAATTTAAGGGGAAGTGCATGTGTGTATGCATGCATGTATGTGTGTATATGTATACATATATACATACACATACACACTGTTGTTGACTGATATATGTATATATGTGTGTATATATACATATGTATATATATATGTGCGTGTATATGTGTGTGTGTGTGTGTATACATATATACTTTTTCAAAAAAATTCAAAAATTAGGACCTTTCGACCTTTCCCATCCCTTGGAAACTAAGCTGAACCTTTGTGACACAGTTTTTGATTTCTTTCACACTTTTTGTTGTTTATAGAGTAATAGAAACTCAGTTTGTAAACTGAGCAAAAGACACACATAACACACACATCAAAAAAAAAAAAGATGACCCAACGAAATGGTCCTTTCCAGTAGCCTTGCTTGATTGGCATCTTTTGACAGTCTGATATCATATTTTAAACTTCAGCTGTGTTGATTCTTTTCTCCTTGGCTGGTTTCAGTGCTAGGTAAAGATCTAGGAAGGAATTCCCCCCGGAACTTTCTCCTCTGGCCACATTTGCCTTTAGAAATTTTCTCTGCACACGTCAGGGACATTCCATGCCACCAAGTAAACCGATTGATCTGGGCATTTTCCCTTGCCTTTCCATGGGCAACTTGCAGAGCTGGGATGCATAAATAATCATGCATTATATAAATAGCTTCGGGTGAAAGGCTGTAAAATACAGAAGATATATTTGCACTTTTATGTACAGGGAATATTTTCTAAAATGATTGCTTTATTTGGTGTGTATTTTTCTTATATGTGGAATGGGGCGCCTATATGCGCAACATTTTCAAAAGTTTTCCCCCGCCCCTTCCCCCTTCTTCAGGTCAGACTAGCATTATAGTTAGCAAATTGATAAGGTTCCACGGGTAAGCTTTATTACTTCTGACACGAGCCTATGACACTTTATAAAAAGAAGTAATCCAGAACAATCTCTAGGTAATTAACACCTAGATAAACAAACATAAATTTCTATATTGCATTTATTTGGACTACCACTCAAATATGCGTGAACCATGCTTTTTTAATTAAAAGATAAATCTATGTGACACTTAGCCTCAAACTTAATTATTCAGCATAGTATAATAAAAAATAGGGCCCATTAAATGTGTCTTGCACTGTATTTCTGTATTAACAGCAAAACAGTTCAGTCTGGGATCATTTAAATTTTCTCGCTCCTCTTTTCCTATGATTTCCCTGTTCACCAAGGGCCCCTTCTCCGCTTTCTCTCTCTCTCTCTCTCTCTCTCTCTCTCTCTCTCTCTCTCTCTCTCTCTCTCTCTCTCTCTCTCTCTCTCTCTCTCTCTCTCTTTCTCTTTCCTCTTCTTCTAACACCAACAGGTAAAGAGATAGAGAACTTTAGCCAGTAATCCCTTAGAATGTTCAGCTGTGCTACATTTAATATTGCATGACACCACACTATCCCATATTTTTTTTTCTTCCTCTCTACGCAGCTTTCCCTACGGAAACGTCTCTCTGCTTTGGTGGAACAGGCCCAGACTGGGTATCCTGAAATGAAGAGCATAGCACTGAACAATAATTTCCCTGAGATCTTGCTTACAATATACCAGGTAAGAGTTTTTTAAATAATATACTATTATAATACAAATGTTAAACAGAAATTCTCAAATCTCAAATTACAAGAGACAGTGAAGTTATAGCCTTTATAAAAGTTTCAGCAAGAAACTATCAGAAGGCTGAGTATTGGCAGCTAGCCTCTTGTACCAGGTATTCCCCATCTGTATCTGAAGGCCTCAGAAAGATGATCAGGGCCAGGCTGGATCCCCAGGAAAGGACTTTCCCAGGAGGCAAAAGTATTGAATTCAGTCAGACACATCCTTCTTCCTGAAGATCACCATGAGTGATGACCACGTGGCCTTGAAATTGGATTCAGGACATACATCATTTTAACTCTAAGAAGAGAGGGAATATTCAGGCTAGTAAATATTCCCAGATTTAGGCTCTTTGGGCCCATACCAAATTATTTTTTTTAAATGTTTACAGGTTACTTTTGGCACTCTGGCTTTTCGTTTTCCATGGTTGTAGGAACAATAAGAACAGGGAAAATGTAGAAAAATGATGAAAAAAAAGAGATGAAAAGATGATATTGGCTTATCTGTGGGATTTCATTTCATTCCTCAAATATATTTATATACATATGTGTATACCAACTGATTTGACTCAAGGCTTCATCTCTGCCTTCCAATACAACTTCTGGTAAGAATAGGTACTGTCTGGAAGAAACAGGAAAAGTAAAGGGAGAAAAAAGGAAGTGAAGTATGAGAAGGGGACAAGAAGGCGCTTTCCACAGAGGTACAGTGGCAAGAACATATGGCCTTGGAGTCAGACAACTTGAGTTCAATCCTGCCCCTGATGCTGACTACCTGTATGACCTTGGTCAAGTCACTTAACTGTGGATCATTTTACTGATCTGTAAAATAAGGGCATTGGGCTAGCTGGGCCTGAAGTTAAGAAGACCTGAGTACAAAGCCAGCCTCTGATATTTACTAACTGGGTGACCCAGGGCAGGTTACTTAGCCTCGGTTTGCCTGAGTTTCCTTAACTATAAAATAAGAATAATCAATACAGCACTTACCTCCCAGGGTTTTTGTGAAGATCAAATGAGCTAATATTTGTAAAGCACTTAGCACAGTCCCTGGTTTTTATTGTTGTTCAGTCACCTTTTTAGTTGTTTCTGACTCTTCATGACCCCATCTGGGGTTTTCTTGGCAAGGATACTGGAGTGGCTTGCCATTTCCTTCTCCAGCTCATTTTACAGATGAGGAAACTGAGGCAAACAGGTTAAGTGATTTGACCAGAAGCACACTGGCACATAGTAGAGCCTTAATAAATCCTTCTTTCCTTCCTTCCAAATCTAGGTCTGGATGTCCCATGATATCTGCATTGCATTTAACCACCTTCCAAATTGTCAGGAGTTGTTTTCTAAGGGCTGGGGAAGCAGAGAAGGGACTTAGAAATGCAGCAAAGATGATCTCAACAACAATGCTTTGGACAGCAAAGCTAATGCTCACTAACCCATGGACCTTTCTCTCCTTGGCATAAGTATTCTCTTTTTTTAATCTTCTGTGTCTAATCTTTATTTCCAAATATCCTATGAACAATCAATAAATATTTGTACGTGACAATTATGTTACTTGCTGACATAATATTTGGAGGTCCAAGCTCTGAAATATCTCTCCCCCATTAACATATTTTTGTCTCATAAACGTATAAAAGCATTCTGATTACAAATGGGGATGATGTGTTGAAGTGGAAACAGATTATGTTGCCATCAGAGAGCTGTAACTAGAAACGGTATATAAAGCTAGTTTAGAGGGAGAATTGTTTTTTTTTTACTAATTGCTATTAACAAAAGTTAAAGAAGTCCAAAATTCCAGCTCTCCTTGATAAAAAATTGCATCATGTTCAGAGCTGGGATGCTGGTTTAACCCATGGCACAGGTATTCTTGAAGATTATAAGATCGTAGAGTTAAAAGGGGAAAGAATCTTCCTAGTTCATCTTGTCTGACCTCTCATTTTACAGAGGAAGAAACTGAAGCCCAGAGAGGTTGAATGATTTGCTCAAGGTCATGGATGGGCATAAATGGCACGGCTTGGATCTAAATGCTAATCATTTCCACTGCTTCTCTCAGCCTCACTAACATAGTGGTGAGTGTATTTAATACGGATTCACCTTAGATGGACTCCAGTGTTATTGTTATTACTGCATTTGGAAGGTGGGGATAGAAGAGGGAATCAGCATTTATAGAGAACGTACTTTGTGCCAGGTACTGTTCTCAGTACTTTACAAATATCTCATTTGATTCTCACAACAACTCTGGGAGGTAGGTGCTATTATTATCCCCATGTTATACTTAAAGAAACTGAGGCAGGCATAGGTTAATTGACTTGCAGGGTCACACAGCTAGTAAGTGTCTGAGGCTGGATTTGAATTCAGGTCTTCCTTCCTCCTGACCCAGCACTCTGTCCAGTGAGCCATCACTGGCTGCATTTAGCTAGATCAATGTATTTTTCCAAAGCGTATATATACACTTAGGTTTAATGACTTCTCCAAGGTCACAGAATGAGGAAGGATTAAGACCAGGACCCAGATTTCCTGACTCAATGTGGTGTAGACAGGAGCACAATTGGGTACTCTCTCCATTCTCCTCCCAGCACTCATCAAACCTCACCCCCAAACACAGTCCTTTATGAGTGACTATAGCAACCTTCTGTCTTAACCAAGTCCCACATCATCATCATCCTCCATGAACCTATGGCCCTATGTTAATTTAAATAAGAGGATGTAATGAGACCAAATGAGGAGTCTGGTATCTTTACTCCAAGCAAAGAAAGATCTGTTACAAGTTCATAGATGGTCATGATTCAATTTCCTTTTAAGTCTCCTTTCCCCTCCAAAAAAGTGGTTGCTCAGCATCCTGTCATCTCCCCCACCCACCCTCACTTCCGTGTAGGAAGACTTAAGGTAGACTGGAGACATGCATTTTGATTTCTTTGAAAATGGAAATAAATGGCTTTCTTTCTGGTCACCAGGACAAAAAGCCCACACCCATACCCCCAGGGCATTCTACCACCATATATGTGCATTCTGCAAAAACACATGTTTTATGGGAAGATATGACTTTATGCACCCATACTAAACGCACTGCAAATTCATGCTAGGACAGTCTTCTCAGCAGATTTGGGTAGTCTGCATGTACTCTGCCTGGAGTCAGGAAGACGTGAGTTCAAATTCAGACTCTTAATACCTACTGCCCAGGGTCACACAACTAGTAAATGTCTGAGGCCTCATTTGAACTCGGATCTTCTTGACTCCTGGCCAGTACTCTGGGCCAGTATACTGAGCCATCACTGCCTGCAGTTAGCTAGAACAATATATTTCTCCAAAGTGTGTGTGTGTGTGTGTGTGTGTGCGTGTGTGTACACACACACACACACACATGAGCACTTAATAGCTATGTGACCCTGGGCTAACTGGGGATGTTCCCCAAGACTCTGTGCTGGATCTTCTTCTCCCTTTATACTATTTTCTTTGGTAATCTTATTAGCTCCCATGAATTCACTCCCTATGGTACAGCTAGAGCTCCAGGCCTGGAGTCAGGAAGACTCATCTTTCTGAGTTCAAATCTGGCCTCAGACACTTACTAGTTGTGTGACTCTGGGCAAGTCACTTAACCCTGTCACCTCATTCATAAAATGAACTAGAAAAGGAATTGGCCAAACTGCTTTAACTTCTTTGCCAAGAAAACCCCAAATGCAGTCATGAAGAGTTGGGCACAACTGAAATGACTGAACAACGAATAGACGTTTATACTGTATACAGTTGTGTATGGTGTCAAATTGGGCTGAGAAATATCCCATCCCAGCACCCGTACCACAGGGATATATAATACTGTGTTCACCTAGCACTGGATAGACAAGCATCAATATTGGAGAAAATCTGACAAAGCTTCAGAAATGAATTTAACAGTTCCTAATAAAGAGACACAAATAGGAAAAGGGTTTTTTGTTTGTTTGTTTTTTTGCTTTTTGTTTTTTTTCCAGAGGTAGAGGTTTTATTGCGTAAAACACTGGATAAGACTTTACTGCTTCAGAGACATTTTATTCTAACAGGAGAAAGAAAACAGTCATTGCTGAAAAAAAAAACAACTTTTAATACTTTCTATACCAGAATAAAGTTCTGTCAACTGATGTATTATAATAATAAATAATGACCAAGAATAAACTTTAAATACAAAGTTTTCTACTTGTTACAAGCATAGCAACACAATCCTCTACTCTATTGATCTCAGATTTCCTCCAAGAGAGAAATTTTTTTTTAATTTTTCTTTGTGTAGGAATGTAGACAGTATTATGACCAGTACCACAGACTACAGAAGTTACAGAGAAAAAACTTGACATGTTTAGATATGAGAAGCTGATGATATTCAGAAACTGACAATGCATCACTGCCGCTGTCACTTGTGTGTTTTACAAGTTACAAATGTTCTGGAAAAAAGGCCCATGTCAGAGGGGGAAGAAGGGACAGTAGCACTGGACCAAATGGAGTCAACACACACGTCACAAAGAAGGGGAGATGTTCCCAATGTCACAAACAGAATTATTGCCTGTCGCATCTGAAACTGCTCAGAAGACAAAGAATACCGAAGGATCTCCTTGGTGCAGGAGATGGAATGTGGCTCTTTTTTTCTGATTTTTTCCTTTTTTTCTTTTTTTTTTTGTTCTTTTTTTCCTTTATTTCTTTCCTTTTTTTCTATTTTCTATTTTATTATTTTTTTTGCTAAGATACTGAAGGCGGGCGCAAACACACAGAAAGCAAGCGACTGACACAGTCACCAAACACGGTAGTGCAGTTAAAATTCTAAAGCTTACTACAGTCAGAAAGTTTTCAATAACATTTCAATCCCTTCTCTAGGATCATAGAAACAGTTGCATTAAGTTTATCAACTCGATTTAAGTAAGGCAGTGAGAACTATACTAGAAAAACAAGAAAGCAGCCTGCTCTATGCCAGATGGGTCCAAGTTGCACAGCGAACTCATTTAAACTGAAACTTCAGTTGGATGACACCCTTTCGACAGCATATGCAAACCGTATTCCTTATTAGCCTGAGATTTTTTTTTTCCAGTCTCAGGATAGCGCTAAGAATTTTATTTACATTGATTGCAGTTTAGTATTTTTGTAAACTGCTTTAGGCAGAGCTGAAATTTTAAGGCCCTGGGGTTTTAATCTGTGCTCCCAGCCTGCAAGGAAATATTGACTTTTCATTTATTTTTATTTTTTAGGTTCTGGTTGATTTTGTTTTAGACTAAGTTAATACTTCTCTACCATCACAATCCACAGCACCTGTGTCTGTAAAAGGAATCACTTTAAAAGGCTGAAATTTTAAGCCATTCAAGCAGATGTAAGACTAAACCTTTCACTAGACTTCTTGCAAGGTTTGGGGTTAAGCATCTCAATAGTATCCCTCAAATGTTCCTTCTGTGGTGAAGGAAGAACTTAATATGGAGGATCTAAATAGTAGAAAACCTAGCATGATCAGCCAAAAAGGAAAAAAAAAGTAGAGCAATTTTTTTTTATGGAAAAAGTAGAACACATTTGTTTTAAAAAACAAAATAATAACAAAAACAATTGCTCAAACGCTTTCTTCATTAGAGACAAAGCACAGGATGTTGGGATTCATATTTTAGCTCAAGCTGCTTCAGAAGACCCCATTCCAGAAGATATTCCTGCCCTGTGTCTGTTGCACTTATAAAAACTAACAGATGAAGAACTTAACTAGGATTAGAAAATCCTTCATTCAAGTAAAAAAAAAAATTAAAAATTTAAAAAAAAGAATTTTTAAACCCTCTATTGTAACATAAAATTCAATTTCTCACCAGCACCTTCTACAGATGAGGCTGACTAGTCTGGCTAAACAATAATGATATATCACATACCCCTAGATTTCTTTAGTAGACACCTCCTTCTTCATCCCCCCCCCAAAAAAAATGGACCCAGAATAAAAGCATTTCCCTCAATACTGCCATTTGAGCTGAAAAAAGGAATCACTCATCAAATCTGCAATGGACATGTGTCCGTACATCCTTCCTGACCACTGATTCATTCGGCTGTGTATTTTTAAAAAATGAAAATGTAATATCACAATCTTTTCCAATATCAGTCAGTCCTGACCCTCGTTACGGGCTGGCTAAGATTTCTCCTCCAGTGCAGTTACAACACCACTCCCATTGATTTTCTCTGCAGTGACAGCCCCAGCCTGACTGGCACCATGGTAGCTAGCATACCAAGCCATCTCATTGCTATGCTGGGCCAATGACAGCCGCCAGTATCATATTATAAAGGTGTTTTCAACAATGAAGACGCAGCCTCTCAATCTTCGGAGGCAACACTAAATCATGGAGATGGTATCATTTTTCGGTTAAGAGCGTTATTTTTGGACAAAGAGCACTTTAGAGTTTGAAGTGCCCCCTGCTTTTTTTAGAGTACTAACGACCTCCTCACATTTTTTGAAATCACTTTATTATCCCACCTGCGTTGTTTGGAAGCATTTGTTGCCAGGTAACAGTTTAGCAGCCATTTTCAAGGGCTGGGGAAATTTTTTTAATATATATGTATAGATATGTTTTAAATGTTTTAAACATCCTGTACACTACTAGGTTGGGGGGGGGGGAGCTGTATGCAACTCTTTATTTTCCTTGGAATGCAGTTAGCAAACTCTCTTACTAAATGCCTACCTAAAAACTGTAAAATAATATTGCAATATACAGATAGACTTGTTCAGCTGTTACTCCTGGATCTTGCTGCCCACATCTGTTAGCTCTGCTGAGCTCCCAGGTCTGACAGCTGTAGGTTCCTCTAAATTCCCAGAAGCCTCGGAGTCAACTCTGGAGCGCTTGAACCTGCGATCGGGATACTGGCTGTTGTCAAAAGGCATGCGATGGACACAAAGAACATGGGTCTTCAGGTTTCCCTTCTGAGAGGCACTGTATGGACAATATCTGCACTGGAAAGGCCTGTGACCTGAAGATAGACAGAAATCTGGTTAGTGGGGTAAGGGGTCATGAGGTTTTTCTCCTAAGCACATTTAATTAATTTATTATTTTTAAAAATTCTCTCTAGGAGCAAGTACTTCATGAAAGCTATGGCAAAACAAAGAGAAACAAAAACAGATAGATAAGAGTCACATCAACAATAATTTGAAAGAAGAGCTTCCAAGGCAGAGATTTTAATCCATTTGCTTGGGTAGAAGAGAAAGCTAGATATCACCTGGCCTTTCTATAAAATGATCATCAATTACTCAGTATGGCAATCCAACTCAGGCCAAACAGTTTAATAACTGGGCTTCCTTTATATTTGTTCATTAACTTTTTATTGGAGAAAGATGTAGACATGACCATGTATAGACTCGGTACTAACCAAGGGTTTCATGGAGTTTGGGGGGGGGGTGGAGGGAGAGGGAGAAGTGTCTCTAACCTTTGAATGGAGTGGAAAATATCCCTTCAACTCAGTTTCAGTTCTAAAGGCATGTGTTTGTGTGTGTATGTCTGTACATATATACATATACACATATTTGGGGGCAGGGGTCGATGAGTGAGACCAATGGAAAGGAATCAGGGGTCAGACAATGTAGGCCCATGTCATCTCCTACAAGTGCCGACTACACAGGTTGGATTTAGTTCTTGAGGTCTAATATTCGAAGACTTGCAATAAACTTTACATTTTGAATAGAAGACAAATGAGTGAGGAAAGAACTCTGATCCCCATAGTCTCATTTCTTTGTTCAGACACACCACAGACACACATGCACATTTTTGCCATATTGGAAAACTAGAATAGCATCTGGTTTGGGAAGTTATATTGAAGCAATCACATTTCTTCTATGCTGGAAAGTTGATGTACTGTTTCTGGAAGTTTATGGGCTTTTGTCT
Source organism: Phascolarctos cinereus (assembly GCF_003287225.1). Lineage (NCBI taxonomy): Eukaryota > Metazoa > Chordata > Mammalia > Diprotodontia > Phascolarctidae > Phascolarctos > Phascolarctos cinereus. The sequence continues at coordinate 289,023,906 of NW_027555625.1, read as the reverse complement.
TTCCAACTAGCAGCATCAGAGGTCAAATGCCCTTAGCTGGGTTTAATTTGCTCAGAAATATTCAGGAAGAAAATTAAGTGAGCCCAGACACTCACGTTGCCCCTCCACCCAGACACACATGCACATATCCATACCCTAAGAGCACTTTCAGTGTTCCCAGGCTGGACATTCCTGAGGGACCACAAACCATGCCCCCTTGGCTTTCCATGAGAACTATTCTCCAGCAAAGTGGCGGGTAAAGCATCTTTCTTTAGTGAAATTAAACCATGTTTTCCCAGCAACTTATATGACAACGTCAGAGCTGTTTTGTCTCTACCGAATTGCTTTTAATTTGCCACTCAGCAGCTCCTAATGCCTTCACTTTAATATCTCTGATCCCTGGCCCCCTAACCCCCAGCCTCTTTGCAAACAACTGCTTAAGTGAAGTAATGCTCTTTAAAGGCAGCCTTTAATGTAAATAATCATCTCTGCTTTATTACTCATTAAACCTATGTATGGAAACCCTAATATACAAAAATTCAGAACACAGCAGCCAAGTGAAGAGGGATCCTGATCAGATCCCTAACAGAACAAGGTATCTTAGCAAAAGACTCACCCCACCTTGTGACCCCAAGATCTGCATAGGCTCCACTTAGAGCATTTGAAAAACTTTCTATTTTTACACACACACACACACACACACACACACACACACACACACACACACACACAGATTTCTTCCCAGAAATCTTCCTACTTCCTACTTCACATTAAGTGCCTTAAAAGAAGAAAAACTAGTCTTCATGTTTTTTTCAGGGCAGTTCCTATATTTCTGATCTCCAGGGGGATTTTTTTTGTTTTTGTTTTCATTACTGCTAGTCTCTGCACCCCATTGTTCATACTATCACTACCTCCTTGTGCTGCTATTTATTGGAATGCTATCTATTCCTTAATTTCTAGCTGTAGCTCCTTTTCTCCCAGGAAGACTTTGGCAGCTATGCCTAGTGGAGAGGAGCTTCACTCAACTTCTCTGTTGAGATGTGAGGTCTTATGCCAGCTCTGAGTAAGTCCCCTCCCCCTGCCCATGCCTCAGTTGCTTCATCTGTGCAATAGGAGTCATTTTGCACTACTTACTTCTCAGGGCTGTTTGCGAGGACAGTGTTTTACAAGCTGAGAGGCCAAATGGACCTGGAATCCAAATCCTGGCTCAGCCATTCAACTGTCTAAGGGACTTTGGGCAAGTATTTTAACTTCACCTGATTGTGGCTTCCTGATCTGTAAAAATGAAAAGACTGGCACAGATGATGATAAGGCTGCATCTAGCTCTAAATATAAGATCTGAAGATTATTAAAGGGACCTGTAAATGTGAACAATCATTCTCTAGCCTACCCAAACTCCTTCTTCTGAGCAGTCTTCTAATACTTCTCTTCTGATAGACAAATAGTATACTGCTAAATGTCCAAATGATTACAATCATCTAATGGCTCCAGAAAGTGTGGACTTTGTCTCCTCAATCATATGGGAAAATCCTCAGGAGAGCTTTGACTTTCTTTTTATTATTATTATTATTTTTAAATCTCCCCAGTAGTGCCAAGAACAAAAGATTATAGAACTAGAATTGGGAGTCAGAGGCCACCTAAGCCAACCCTTCATTTTACAGATAAAGAAACTGAGGCACAGAAAGGCTAACTAACTAGATCAGGCTATGATTCTAACTTGGGTTCTGATGTTTTCTAGTCATTTCTCTTTCCCAGCCACCTAGTAGGCACTAAGAAAGACTTACTAGAACTATTTAATTTTCCAGTTGCAAAAGTAGGTTGAGAAGTTTGGGATGGAGAAATTTGGAATTTTTTTTTCTAATTCTAGTTTTCAAGATACAAATCAAAAAGTCCCCTAAATTCCCTTTAATGACATCACAAAAACACCTGTTAACGTAAGGTGCTTAGTAGAGAAGGAATAGGTAGAATAACACAATTCTCAGCTATTGAGAGATCAAGGGGGCAGCTTGCCCTTCTATCCCCACTAACCATCTCAGTATTTAATAGCAATCACAATAACAGCAATCACAATAGCACATTTACATAACAATTTTTCAAGTTTACAAAATTATTTTTAACAATATCCTGTGAAATAGGTATGGCAAGTATTACTGCCCCAAGTGCCATAACTAAGGCAAAACAAATGGGCTTTTTTCCAGAGCACCCAAATTTAGAAGGTTGCTAACAATACTTATTCTCCTCCAGCATTATAGAAATAAATGAAATTAGTACCCAGTTAAGAAAAAAAAAATCTTTAAATAGGAAGCTATCAGTGTGCCTGCTGAACCCTTGTCTTTGGAAGTTGATTGAGGAACGCACTTTGTTCTATTTGCCCTGTAGTAATTGTCTCTGATTTTCATCATTTCACATGCAGAAAGGACATGTCTCACCAGAATTGGTCTGAGAATATTCCAAGCTCTGTGCAAAATTTTTTAGTTCAATCCCTCACTACATAGAAAATAAAAATGAGGCTCCTTCAGGCTGATTGACCTGCCCACGGTCACGTAAGCCAGTAAGAATCACACAGTCAGAGTCAAGAGGGCTGGGTTCAAATCCTACTTCTGCTTCCAGGGCTTTTCTCACTAAACTATGATGGTCTATATCCAATTCATACCACTCCAATATGGTAAATCCAGTGACATATTTCTTGGGAAAGGAGGTTTGGAACTCCTGGTTGTAATGAATTTTTAGAGTTGTTCAAGGATTTAAATTCTTCCTGCTTGTCATTAACATATATAATTGTGATTTGTTTCTCATATACAATATACCATGAAAATGGTGTATTGTATTTAATACAAATATGATACAAAAATATAACCACAAAAATAAAGGCTATTACTCACATAGAGTCGTATACTGTCAGAAATAAAAAAGACCATTGTAAAATTTCCCTATTTGACAGGTTAGAAAACTGAGGCTTATAAAAAAGTGACCTTGATTATGTGGTAATCCATGTGTGAGCATCTAAGCCTATCTGCAATTTATTTTTAAAATATATATATAAATATTGCCATATATGGTGATATATTTACAATATATTTTGCTGCTGCTTAGTCAATAATGCCTTGCTTTTTTATAGAGCTTACTATAAAATAATAGATAATGTCTTACTCTTATGTCTAGTGTCCCAGTGACATAGTGAGCCCTCATGTAAGCTAAGATGTTAGAGATGGAAGGGACCTCAGAGATCTGCAGCTCCATTCTGATCATTTTAAAGATGATTGGGAAAATGACTTAGCCAATATTAAAATCCATAATTTTTTATTCCAAGTCCAATGTTCAACCTCTATACCAGGGATCAGCAAACTATAATCTGTGGGGCAAAATCAGCCCACAATTTTTGAACAGCTAAAATGATTTTTTACATTTGTGACTCAACTAAATTAATTTTTTAAAAAATATTTATCTCATTTTTATTCTCACAACTGCATCACCAAGGAGATAATAAGTTATTGTTCACAATATCCAGATGAGGAAACTGAGACTTAAATCAGTGTACAGACATGTATTATATCTCATTTTCTGTGATTCCATCAATCTAAGAAGTTCTTGGTGAGAAACTTCTAACCATGCAGATCACACATTCTCCATAGCTTATAGTCTTAAAGAGGTAACTATATTCCTGCCCAGCCTGTCTCAGAAGGTTGATGTGAGAGTAAAATGAGATAATAATAACAACAACCGTAATAATAATACATACATATTTATGTGGTGCTTTAAGTTTTTTAAAGTGTTTTACAAGCACAAACTCATTTGGCTTCACAAAACCCGATGTAGTAAGTTGCAATTATTATCCCCATTTTACATATGTGAAACCTGAGGCTCACAGGGGTTAAGTAACTTGCTCAGAGTCACAAAGTTAGCTGATGACAGGGTCAAGACTAGAATCCATATACTAACTCATTGCTTCCACCTTCCAATTTCATCACTCAACTGAAACCTCTCTCCCAAGTTACCAATGATCTCTTTTCATGGCCAAAGATGATGGTCTTTCTCCCCCAGTCCTAATCTTTTGGAACTAAATACTGTATTTGACATTGTTAATCATTTTCATCTCCTGGGTAATCTCTCGTCTCTGGCCTTTTTGTGATACTACTTTTTCCTAGTTCTCCTGCCTGTCTAATTCCTCTTTGTCAGTTTTCTTTGCCTCTTCATCTTCAAAATCACGTTCCTTAACTGTAGGTGTTTCCAAAGATTCATCTTGCCTCCTTACTCGTACCTCTCTGTTCTCTTTGTGACTGCATTACCTCCCATTTATTTTATTATCTCTATGCCGTTGACTCCTAGACTCCTTCTCCCCAAGCTTCAATCCCGAATTACTCATTGCTTGTTTGACATTTCACATCATATGTGGAGACATCTCAAACTTAATAAGTACAAAGGAGAACTCATTATCTTCCCCTCCAAAACCCATCTCTTTCCCTATCTTTCTTATTTCTGTTAAAGGTACCACAACTCTTTAGCCTTCCAGATTTGTTACTTTGCAGGTTTGTTATCTTTTATTCTTCATTCTCCCTTACCACATAGATCAAATCAGTTGCTACATCTCTATTCACATAGTTACTAATTTAATTCAGTCCTTTATCATCTCCTACCTAGATCATTGTAACTATCTTTTGATTGGTCTCCTTACTTCAAGACTCTCACTGCTTCAGTCCATCATAAGATTTTCCTTAAACATAGATCTGGTAGTTTGATTGGTATGGCACTGAATAAATAAGTTAATTTAGGCAGCATTATAATTTTTAAAATACTGGCTCTACCTACCCATGAGCAATTAATACTTTCTAAATATTTAGGTTTGTTTTCATTTCTATAAATAATTGTAGTTCTAGTCATATAGTTCTTATGTGCATCATAGAAGGTAGATTCCCAAGTATTTTATATATTCTGTAATAATTTTAAATAGAATTTCTCTTTCTGGCTCTCTTGCTGAGTTTTACCAGAATTATATAGAAATACTGATGATTTGTGTGGATTTATTTTGTATCCTATAACTTTACTGAAGTTATCATTGTTTCAATTAATTTTAATTAACTCTTTTAGATTCTTTAAGTACATCATCATCTCATCCAGAAAAAGTGATGATTTTGCTTCTTCTTTACCTCGTTATGCCCCAAATTTCTTTTTCTTGTCTTACTGCTATAGCCAGCATTTCTAGTGCTATGTCATGAGACATATTTCTGTATAGTCATTGAGGGAATTCGTTTTGTTTGACTATGCATATTGGTTATAAGAAATTTGCTTTTCTTTTCTTTGAGAGGGTGGGTGGTGGGAAGGAGAGAAAATAGATTTCTCTTCATTTAAAAAAAATAGAAAGATGGGGTACAACAGATGTGAAATGTTGCATGCATTTTCAGATGAAGTCACAGTACTATTCATTTTGATTATCTATTTCATTTGATTATGAGACTTCTGACATAGCAGGAGTCAACTGTAAATGTCTGTAATATAAAAATAAAATGCATCAATAATTTTTTAAAGCACAAATATGATCATGTCACTCCCCTACTTAATCAACTCCAGTGGCTCCCTATTGCCTTCAGGATCAAATATAACCTCCTCTGCTTGGCTTTTAAATCCCTTTACAAGCTGGCTCCAATCTCTCTTTCCAGCCTCATTGGAAATTATTTCTTCAGTACTCTGTGATCCTGACCAATTGGCCTTCTCTGTTTCCTTGAATATGGCACACACACACACACACACACACACACACACACACACACACACACACACATACACACACAAACCCTCCCTCAAACAATGCTTCTCTTCCTTTAAGAAGCAGGTCAGGCATGACTTTCTGCACAAACCTCTCCTGATGCTCCCAAATGCCTGTACCCTCCCTCTCTAACTACCTTACAATTAACTGGGATGTTTTTATTCTCTTTGTATTTATTTTGTATGTGCTTATACATGCATGTTGCCTCCCCTGTTTGAACATAAATTCCTTAAGAACAGGACTGATTTCATCCTTCGTACTTTTATCTCTAGCACTTGGCACAGTGACTAGTACACAGTAGGTGTTTAATAAATATTTGTTGATGGATTGATTAATTCATAACCTAATGCTCTTTTAAACACTGTATGACATTACTTAGTGTGATTGGTATTGGCTGAGAAACCATTAAACTATACTCTGAGAGGAGTATGCTGTGCACCCATACTCTGCACTCAGTTTCCTACCAAAATATAGAAGGCAGGGAGCTAGAAGGTTTTCTTTTGATGCTGAAATTAAACATTTACAATGTAATGATGGCATCTTGAACTCAGAGGCAACACATGAAACTAAAGAGAATCTGCTGAAATCTTTGTCAGTTTCTTCCTGGTATCATAGGCTTGGGAGGAACAAAATTTCCAAATGCAGATTTGTCAGCAGCATCCTCAGAAGGAGAAAGCAATGATGGTGCAAGCCATCACCTCCTTGGTCCTTTCCCATCAGACCTGCCCAATATAATGAAGTAAAAGGCCTGCCAGAGAGCACACCCCATCTGGCAAGGCTCAGATCCCTCGACTAGGGAAATAATTAATGATTCTTTAGGATCTAGAAGTGATAAAGTTACTAATGCAAATATATTTCTAGATAGCTTTATTAAAAAGAACAACCATGGAAGAAAGTTTGACTAAAAAGACATTTATACTGATTGAAATAAAACAAATTAATATAACTCGCTATTTTCTGATGATGGAGCATTTCAAATCAACAGGCTCTTATGGCTCCAACACTTTGGAAAGTTTAAAATTCCAGTTTGCTGCAGGTACTACAACTAAGACAAACTTCCTTGACATTATAATTCTGCCTCCTCTTCTATTCCATAGAATGGAATATAGACTACAGACTATCTAATTCAGGAGCTAAAAGGTGCCTTAGACATCATCTGGTCCAGGTGTGGCAAACTGGTGGCCTTGAGGCTATATGTGGCCTTCTAGGTCCTTGGGTGCAGCCTTTTGACTGAGTCCAAGTTTTACAGAACAAATCCTTTTATTAAGGGAATTTGTTCTATGAAGTTTGGATTCAGTCAAAGGACTGCACTTGAGGATCTAGAGGGCCACATGTGGCCTCTAAGCCACAGGTTCCCAACCCCTGATCTGGTCCAACCCTCTCTTTTTTTGTAAGTCAGAAAACTGAGGCCCATAGAATTTAGGTGGCTTGTCCAAGGTCACAAAAGTGGTAAGTAGCAAACATAGGCAGGATTGAAACCTAGGTCCTTTGACTCAAAATCTAGTGCTTTTTTGACACTGGCAAACTGTCTATTATAGTCAGTCAATGAGCATTTATTAAGTGCTTACTATATACCAGGTACTGTTCCTTGGCTCCTCATTGCTGCTAAACTTTTAGCTTGATGCAATAAACTCAATAGAATGTAAGCTCCTTGAGAGCAGGGGATGTCTTACTTGTATGCCTTCGTATCCCTAGCCTAGCATCTAGCATAGTGCCTGGCACATGATAGCCACTCATTAAATGATCCTTTAATGAATGAATCCTTGCTTAGATATTAGCTGATATAAGTTTAACATGTCACCCCTTCCATAGTTTTTTTTTTCTTTTTTGGGGGGAGGGGGAGGATTAGGCATTGGACCTATAATTTCATTTATATGAGGAATTCTCAGTGGGGAAACTTCTACCAGTGCAGATCTTCAAATAGAGTTGACGGAGGCAGGAGGGGTGTCTACTGAAAGGTTAAATATCTTGCCCAGGGTCATAGCTAGTATACATCAGAACCAGGACTTGAACCCAGGTCTTCCTGATTCCCAAGACAGTTCTATAGCATATCCATTGTAGTCACCCTGCACCTTCTAAATTTTAATATTTGCATTTTAGTGGGGGGCAGGGTTCCTAGACAACTGAAAAGCCTTGAAGACTGAATAGAAGGGACCCATGACCATGGAGTTAGGGGCACCATGCCCAGTTTGGGAGTATGTGGGGAATATGTGTGCCTCACCTCCCATTGTACCCTGCAAAGATCTGGCTATCTCCTTTGTTTAGTAATAATGCCCATTCTGGTGACAACCTCCAAAGCAGCCTGCATCGTTTCCCTTTTTCTATCACTTAGCATTTGAGGCCATCAAAATTTCCTATCCCTGCCATGTGAAAAGTAAGTACACAATAAGTTAATTTGTATTGTCACTGTGCAGTAGAACGGTGGTAAAGAGCACATTCATTTTTAATCCACTATGAATAATATATAAATATGTATACAGAGCAGAGGGTCAAGAAGAGTAAGGAGAAAGCTAGCAGTACATTGTTTACCGCAGAAGTAGCAAAACCAGGTATTTTTCTTACTTCTAAGATGGGAATATCTGCAATTTGCTTGCACCTAAGGGGCGGAAGCAAAATGCCTAGTCCTCTGGGGAACCCATCCATTAATTACAGCTCAAAACCTGGCAAGGGCATCTGGTTCCAGAGAGAATGGGAAACCTTCCTGATGGTTCAGATCCCCTGCAATGCGGGACAGCAAGGTTCAAGGTGGTTCAGGTTGAGTTAGGGAATCTGAGAGCCTCAAGAGAGGGCAAGAAGATGATGGGGAGGGGGGATGGCAAGTCTGCATTGCTGCCTTCTAGATCCTAATGAAACTCCCCAGCCTTCGTGGCAGTAGAACCTTGGTGGGGATACAAGTGTTGAATGATGCAGAAAGGGGCTGTGGAGCCAGCTGGGTCAAAATCCTGGCCACCTGAAGGAGAATCTGAAGCAAAACAAACCTATGATTATTTAGTCTTTAATCCTACACCTTCATCATAGAAAGATTATCAAATATCCTTATTACTAACGATGTTACATCCAGACATGAGAGTGGGGTCATAGTATTCAGAGCTGGCAGATACCTTTAGAGATCCCTCCTCTTTTACTTATAAGGAAATGGGGCCCAAATCCAGCTAACTCAATTAGCCCCAAATCCAGCACTCTTAGGCTTATATCTAATCAAATCGACTCTTTGACTTTTTTTTCCTGTCCCCCACTCTGATTTTTATTACATTTACTCCCCAAGATGAATATTTAGTAACCTACACACCATTTCCCCCAATTATAATACCTTACTACTATTTTTTTTGCCATGTCTTCAATTGATCACTCTGAAGAAAATGCTGGGTTTCATTCAGAGTTACCTTGCAACATGATATTGTGCCTTGGATTATACACGGGCATAAAACTTGGCAACTCACCACATTGGGATTGTCCCATTCAGGTGACACAACTTACTAGAACACACACACACCTCAAAATTCTATCACCTCTGAACTACAATTTGGGCCAGGAAGTATGTATACGTATGTGCATGTATATACAGGGACATATGTGTAGTACTTATTAGTAGGAAAGATCACCAATAAGAAGTCTGGACATATAAGGCACTACAGGCAGGGATAGGCTATGGCTATCTGGCTGTCAGACTCTTAGAGAAAGGTGCCTTACAAATTTCCCTGAAGGTGATTCCATGGTGGAGCAAACAGAACACTGGGCCAGAAGTCTAGTCCTGGCTCCACAACAAATTAGTCGTGTGGGCGACTCAGCCTCTCTGGGCCTTCATTTCTTCTCAGAAAAAATAAGTGACTTCACTAGATGGTCTCCAGGGTCTGTAAGACAGCTAGGTGGCATAGTGGATAGGATGGTGGGCTTAAAATCAGGAAGACCTCAGTTCAAATACTGCCTCAGACACTTGTTGCTCGAATGACTTGGAACAACTCATTTAAACTCTCTCAGCCTTGATTTCTTTATGTGTGAAATTGGGATAATAATAGGACCTACCTCCCAGGGTTATTGTAAGGATCAAATGAGATAATATATGCAAAGTACTTTGCAAACCTTAAAACTGTGTTTAATGTTAGCTATTATCAGCTAAGTTTCCTTCTAGTTCAATTCTACAAATTCATTCAGTTCATTTCATTAATCCCATATTTGCTGAATTTTTGTTATATGTTCAAAGCCACCGATGACATCCTAATTGCTAAATTCAATGACATTTACAATCAAAACATAAGCATTTAAGTGCCTACTATGTGTGAGGAACTATATAGGCCCTCAGTATACAAAGATGACTACAAAATGTCTGGCCTCAAGTGCTCTGTTAATTATTTCTTTAATTTGTTCTCCTACATTGGTTTCATGACATTGTCCTATTCTTGTTCTTCTAATAATACTTTAAGGTCTACGTGGCTGGTCCTTCTCCCTCCTCATGTTCTCCCATATGTGGGCATCCCCCATGATTCTTATCTTGGCCTTCTTCTTTCCCTTTTTACTCTATGCCTTGGCAATCTCAGTGACTCCCATGGCTTCAATCATCACTTCTGTGAAGATAATTCCCAAATTTATTTATCTGTCCCCAATTAGACCTCTAGTTTCCTATTTGCAGCAGTCTATAGGATGTCTCTACCTAGCTATTTTGCCAATACCTCAAACTCCAGACATCCAAAACTTAGAAAACATAAGGTCATGTCTGCCCCCCAGAAACTCATCCCTGCTCCTAACTTCTGCATGTTTATTAATTTCCTATAATTCTCCTGGATTAAAAATTCCAATTTTCTCTTTTTTTCCTTCCCTCAACCCCCAAATCCAAACAGTTGACAAGTCCCATCAATGTTACCTCTATATTACACTAGAAACTCACTCCTTTTTTTCTAAATCCACTGCCATTATCTTAAATCAGGTGGCCATTACTTGTATCTGGATGATCACAATAGGATTTGTCCATCTGACTGTTGTCCCTGAAGGAAAGAACCTAGCCTACTAGCTGTTTCCTGAATGTAACACTCCATCTCCCACTGCCACCCTTGAAAAAGCTATCTGGTGTAAATCCAATTGGAAACCTCTCTGGAGCTGTCCACTGGTTAGCATGCCCTCCATCCTCCAATTACCTTGTTAAAATTTACTTATCTATGTTTGTCTGTTATACAGAGGGTTCATATAGTGCTCACCCTACAGTCTAGAATACTTGGGTCCAAAACCTGCCTGTGACATTTAAAAGTTATGTAACTCCAGGTACATCTTTTCAACTCTGTGTGCCTCAAGAATTTTTAAGTGCTTACCTACTAAATCACAAAAGTTTGAAATTTGACTTGGTGGAAGGTGTTTCTTGTGCTGATGAAATCACAGATGCACGTGTGTGTGTGTGTGTGTGTGTGTGTGTGTGTGTGTGTGTGTACATTGTATCTCTATCTCAGAAGTAGGATGCAAATTCCATCAGGCTAATTGTGTTTCAATGGGTGTGCCTAGCACGAAGGTGTTTAGTAAATGTTTATGAGTTCAACTGAAGATGTTTACACACACGTCTCACCCCCATATCCAATCAGTCTCTAAGAACTGTTGATTTCACGTCTACAATATTTTTCAAACATGCCCACTTCTCTTTAACACTGCTACCACTCAAGTGGATAATTGGAATGGCCTGCCAAGGGCTCTGCCTAACTCAAGTCTCTCTCCACTCCAATTCATTCTCCATTCAGCCACTAAAATGATTTCCTAAAACACAGGTCTGGTCATGTCACTCTGCTGCTCAATAAACTCCAGTGTCTCCCTATCACCAAACAGGTCAAATATAAAATGGTCTGTTTAGCATTCAAAATTCTTCATGACCTAGCCGTCTTCTACCTTTCCAGTCGTCTTACATGTTACTTCCAGATACACACTCTTTGATCCGGTAACACAGGCCTCCTAGCTGTTCCACGAATAAGACACTCCATCTCTCAGCTTCTGGCATTTTCTCTGGCTTCCCCCATGCTAGAAATATTATCCCTTCTCAACTCTGCCTACTAACTTTCCTTGCTTCCTTTAAGTCCCAACTAAAATTCTATCTTTTATAGGAAGTTTTTTTCCCTCCAATCCTTCTTAATTTTAGTGCCTTCCCTTTCTTAATTATTTCCTATTTATCCTGCATATAGCTTGTTTGTATATAGTTGTTTGCATGTTCTCTTCCCCAATAGATTGTAAGCTCCTTGAAGTCAAGGACTGTCTTTTGACTCTTTTTGTATCCCCAGCACTTAACGAGGTGCCTGGCACATAGAAGGGGATTAACAATTGTTTATTGACTGGATAAGATTTAAGTAGGCAGAAATTCCCTAATGGGTCTTCCTAGTTCCAAAATCTATCCATTTTCCAACTCATCCTTCTCACAGATACCAGAATAATCTTTCTAGTATTTTTTGCTTCATCATGTCACTTCCTTACTCAAAAATCATCAGTATCTTTCTATCGATGATAGTATCAAATATGGACTAATGAATGACACACTAAAATTCTTCCCAATTTGGCGTCAGCCCACCTTTTTAGTTTTATGTCACACTGCTCTGCATCTTCCATTCTACTTTCTAATCAAAATGGAGCATGAGTTATTCTGTTATTATCATGCTGTTTCCTATCTCCATGTCCTTAGGCAGTCCATGGCATATGCTTTGAATATATTCCCTTACTGAAAACATTTTTTTCAAGATCCACCTCAAATGTCTCCTCTTCCAAGAAGCCTTTGCTTATCCCTCCAAATGGAAATGAACCAGCCCTTCTCCCCATCTTTCACCCTCTCTGGGGAAGGAGTATGATACAATGGAAAGACATTACTGGCTCCGGAATCAAAGAACCTAGGTTCTAGGTCTGCCTCTGTGTGACCTAGGGCAAGTCATTCACCCTCCTTGGGCATCAGTTTCCTCATTTGTAAAATGAAGGGTTTAGATTAGATAGCCCCTAAAGTCTCTTCTAGATCTATGAGCTTATATTGCATTTTAACATATATCACAGTCATTTGTACATGTGCCTTTTCCCTCTACTAGCCTATGAATTCCTTGAGGGCAGGAATAGTGTGGTTTTTCACAGTGTACTGCATGTAGTAAGTGCTTAAAATACTGTTTGTCAAATATAAAGCACCAGAGAAATATGAGTTATTATTAATGCATATAGTGTCTTCTTCCCAACAACTCTTTGAAATGGGGGCCAGAGGAGAAGCAAAGGGAATAACCATTTATATGGCACCTGCTATGTGCCTGACACTGTACTAACTGCTTTAAGATTATTAACTTCTTGGGGCAGCTAGATGGCACAGTGTTGAGAGTCAGGAAGAGTCCTGGCCTTGGAGTCAGGAAGACCCGAATTCAAATCCGGCCTCAGACATTTGACATTTACTAGCTATGTGACCCTGGGCAAGTCACTTAACCCTGTTTCCCTAAGCAAAAAAAAATATATATATATATATATATATATATATATATATATATATATATATATATATATATATGTATATGTATATATACATGTATATGTATATGTATATATATATGTATATGTATATATATGTATATATATGTATATATATATATATATATATATATATGTATATATATATTAACTTCTTTAAAATTATCATCTCATTTAATCTTCACATCAGCCTTGGGAAATAGGTACTGTTATAATCTCCAGTTCGCAGTTGAGTAAACTGAAGCAGACAGAGGTTAAGTGATTTGCCCGCGGTCATACAGCCAGTAAGAGTCTGAGATAAGAGTTGAATTCAGGTCTTCCTGATTCCAGGCTTAACACTCTAACCATTCATTGCTCCATTGCCTTCAGAAAGAATTATTATCCCCATTTTACAGAGGAGGAAAATGAAGGTTAGAATATTCAAGTGACTTCATCAAGGACACATAGCAAGTCAATCTCAGAGCCAGAGTCTCTAACTGACTTTCTTATGCTAAGACCAGCAGCTCTTTTCCTTACATCCCACTATTCTCATGAAAATAAATTCAATGCACCCCGTCCAGTGTTCCGTTCAATGGGTAGTGAAATTAAAGGATAAAATAGTAAATAGTCTTGCCCTCAAAATGCTTCCCAGAATCACAAAGTCAGAAGGTATCTAGAAGGCATCTAGTCCTACTCTCACATGAACAGGAATCCCTTGTATATTATCCCTCACAAATGGTCATCCAACTTCCCCTCGAAGGGACCCTCCAGCTCACGGGACAGCCCATTTCACATTTGGAAAGCTCTAATTGTTAAGAAGATGAGCTTAAATCTGCATTTCTGCAACTTCCATCCTCTGCTACTAGTTCTGCCTCCTATGACCAAACAGGACAAAGCTCATCCCTCTTGTTTACCATGGCTAATAATAATAGCTAACATTTATATAGCACTTGCTATGTGCCAAGTGCCTCTACAACCATTTTACTTGATCCTCACAACAACCCTGGGAAATAAGTATTATTATTATTATTATTAGTATCCCCATTTTACAAATGAGGAAACTGAGGCAAAGAGAGATTAAAGTGACTTGACCAGGGTCACACTGCTAGTGAGTGTCTGAGGCTGGATTTGAATTCAGGTGTTCTAGACTCCAAGACCAGCATTCTATCTAAGGAGCCACCTAGCTGCCCTAGCACTTCAAATAATTAAAGATAAGGATCACGTCTTCCTTCAAGTATTCTCCAGGCTAAATATCCTCAATGCTAGATTCCGCATAAAATGTTCTCCATTCTTCTCCCCTTCCTTCTCATTCTGCTCTGGACACACTCCAAGCTGTCAATGTCCTTCACAACACATGTTGCTCAAAACTGGGCAGAACACTCTGGGTACGTTCTAACCAGGGCAGAAAAGAGCATAAATGTCAATTCCCTTGTTCTGAACAATCTGCCGCTCTAAATATAACCTGACATAGCATGGCTTTGTTTTCAGGGTTATTTGGGGGTGGGAGGATTGACTGTCATGTCATTCTCTTGACTGACATTAATCTTATATTTCAATGAAATTCTGTGTTTTCATTTTTGGTTTTTTTTTTCCCCTGATGACCAATTTCTAACGTCATCCCTAACCTGTATTTGGCCAGCTGATTTTTCAAACCGAATGTAGAACTTTATATTGATTCCTATTAAACTTTATATTATTAGTTTAGCCCATCTTTCAAGTTTATCAAGATATTTTTTGGATCCTAACTTTGTGGTTCATTGTTTAGCTTTCTCTAAGAGCTTCATGTCATTTGCAAATTTGATAAATATGCAATCTAACTCTTTATGCAAGTCATCATTTAACAAAAAAAATGAATAGCCCAGAGCCCAGAGCAGATCCCTTGGGCTTTCTAGTAGACTTGACTCCAAAGTGACATTAATTACACTTTGAGTCTGGTCATTCAACCTAATCTAACTATATTATTTTCTAGCCTATATCTCTCTATCTTGTCATCAAGTATAACATGAACAATGCTGTCAAATGCCCTGCCGAAAGGCTAGTATACTGTGTTGATAGCATTTCCCAATCTGCTTGTGTAGGAACCTTGTCAAAAATGGAAATGAGATTAGTCTCATATCGCTTTTTCTTAATGAACCCATGCTGGCTCCTAGTGATCACCACTTCATAAGTGACTTAGCCAGGGTCACACAGCTAGTAAGCGTCAAGTGTCTGAGGCTGGATTTGAACTCAGGGCCTCCTGACTCCAGGGCTGGTACTCTATCTACTGCACCACCTAGCTGCCTCCCGCTTCATGTTCTAAATACTTGCAAACCATCCCTTCAATGCTAAGTTCTAGGATTTTGCTGATTATTGAAATCAAGCCTAATAACATATACTTTGAAAACACTACACTTTTTAAAGACAATATTTATAATACTTATTGTTGTTATAATGAGCATTTATAGAGTGGGTTTTTTGAGAATTCTTTTTTTTAACTCATTTTGAGCCTACATACAGATTAAAAAATATTTCCATGTACATAGCACAACATAAAAAAGAGGATTCACTATAAAACCATGAATTTACATTTCACACTTTAATTTTTGTAAAACTATATAATAAGTAGTACATATCTTTGTGAAAGCTATTCTACTTTCTATGCTTCCTCCTAAATTTCCTTTTATTCTCTAGCACTTATTGTACTTTTCCCCACCCTCCCCACCCCACCCTAGAGATGGCCACCATTAGATACAAATATTTATGTGTGTGTGTGTGTGTGTGTGTGTGTGTGTAAAACCATACTATACATCTATTTGTATAGTTTTTTAAGCTTTGCAAACTTGTATTATCTTGAGGCATTCTCCTATTTTCCAGAATTTTTCAATAGTATCAAAGGAAGCTGCAGAAAGAGCATCTACAAACTCTTTCAGTAGCCTGGGACAGAGTTAATTTGGCCTTTTGGTCAAAACTTATTGCGGACAGCGAGGTGCTTTGGGGGGCACCACCTCATTTATCTTAATTAGGCATCTAGGTGGTGTTATAGCTAGGGTGCTGGACTTGGAATCTGGAAGAGGTGAATTCTAATACTGCCTAAGACACTTACTAGCTATGTGACCCTGGCCAAGCCATTTAACCTCTCTCAGCCTCAGTTTCTTCATTTTTAAAATGGGAATAATAATAGTACTTACCTCACAAAGTTGTGAAAAACAAAGGAGATCTAGAAAGCACTTTTCAAAACTCATAGCATTGCATAAAATGTTAGGTATTATTTATACCAACTTTTTAACTCTCTGTTCACCCTTTGTGCTCCCACCTTCCCAGTTACAGGGTCATTTTCTTTGCTGAAGAAAACAGAAGCAAAGTAAAAGTGAAATTCTTCTGCCTTCTTGCCATGTGTTACCATCATCTCATCTGTCCTGGACAATGGTCCTATTCCTTCTTTGATCTTCCTCTTGCTTACAACATAGATTTTTTTTTAAGCCCTTTTTTGTTCTCCTTAAGATTCACCACCAGGCTCGGCTCATTCTGAGCTTTAATGCTCCTGACACTAATCTTATGGTCCCAAGGCCCTTCTCTATATTCTTTGCCCATTACCTGCCTTTGCTTCCATCTTTTTTTTAAGCCTAAGTTGTTTGATCCACTTTGGTCTCTTCAGACAGCTGTTTCGGTTTGTGTCTTCAAAATTTCATTCTTGAATTTCATGCTTACATTCCCTTTAAGGTGCCAAGACTAATCCACATGAAAGTCACTTAACCTCCTTGTTGTTTTGTTGTTGTCGTTGTTGTTTGGGGGTGGGGTATTAATACCAAACCCTCCAATCACGAAGTTCTAGTGCCAGTAACTTTTTCAGAAGCCAAAGGTGTGGAACGCTGCTATTTATGTGGAAACTCTTTATTTAGTGAAACTTACCTTTGTCGTCTTGTTTATTTAGTACCTTAAAAGCTTCCAAGTAGAATAAATGCCTTTTCTCAGAGGCTTGGATAAGAGATAATGTCTTTTCTGGAAAGTGCAAATGGATTTTGGGCTTCCAAGAATATGTTCTGAATCTTGACTGACTATATGAGCTCAATAAGCTCACTTCATTTTTCTTGCCTCAGTTTCCTTATTTGTAAGATAGGGGAGTTGGCTTCAATGATCTTTAGGGTGTCTTTAGCTTTAAATCTTATGACCCTTTCCCAGGATTTCAACTCAGTTCAAACTACCATTTATTATCATTGTTCTTACCACAGGGCTCTATGTAACAGTTCATATAAGTCCTCCTACACTTCCCCAAATTTTTCATATTTATCATTTTTATGATAATATTCAAAATTAGTTCAGCCATGCCCTCAGTTGATGGCCACACACTCTCTTTTGGATTCTTTGATACCATAAATACTCTAGCCATCTTGCCACCATATCGCCCTGTCTCTTTAATAGCATTAGACAATCTGGGCATGCAAGCCCCTTACAACAGGAAGCTTTGACAACACATGATCCTTGCTCTCAAAAAAAAAGGAGTGTTTTCCCATAAGACAGTGGGGGTGGGGGAATATGGTCACTGGTTATTTTCCATGATCAAGAAAAGGAATAATTTCAAGACTGTTGTTACATGTACTGATCGGGAAGAGGGGAGGGAATTAAGTTTCCTCACAAGCAACTCCAAAACAATAACAGAGAAGAAAAATCTGCAATGCCCTATCCCATCCACCAGTCACCTCTCAGACCTGATACACATTTATAGCGAACACACAGGCACATGGCTTTAGAAATAAATAAATAAATAAATAAAGAGTAATGGTCCTAAAACGCAAATTAAATCACAATGGTGTGACTGTCTGGATCACCATGCAGAAGACTTGGGTTTGAGGGAGAGGCAGCATAGAGGAGGGAATTATGAGCCAGTATCTCAGGATAGGTATTCTAAGCTAGGGGACACATATGGCCACACCAGCCAGAACTGTTGTATGTGTCTTAGGAGGCTGTGGAATTGATTCAGCTGAAAATGTTCATAGCTCCCTTGGACAAATTCACTCAAGGGAGCAAAGGACCTTCAAGGTTTTATAGCCAGACAGAGTCCCCAACTGTTTCTCTGTGAACGGTCAGCAGGCCCTTCAGTTACAAAGGGATGCTATTTTTAAAGCTTTGCAGCCCAACGGCAATATACCACTGAGTCTATTCACAAGACAAGGGAGTAGAGCCTGCTGCGAATGGTTTTAAAGAGATGGCTAACTCGGAGAACACACCATAGAATCCTAAGATCTAGAGTTAGACAAAGCCTAGAGATCATATATGCCTCTCTACCCATTTTATAGATGTGGCACATGAACGTCCCATAGGTTAGATGACTATGTTAAGGTAGGACTGGTAGCAAGTTAGTAAAGCCAGGACTCAAAACACATGTCTTAAGCATCTAAATCCTTTGCACCTTCTGGAATCCATATAGTCTGTCTTCTTGAGGACACCAGGCCTTCTCTACTCAGTATCTGATTGGAATGAAAGACGTTTTGAAAAACCTGAATTCAAATTCTGTCTCTGATGCTTACTACCTATGTGACTTTAGATAAGCCACTTTTCTCCACTAGGCCTAGGTTTCCTTATCTGGATAATGAAGAGATTGGAATGGATGGCTTTCAAGGTCCCCTCCCATATTACTTCTATTATCCTGTGATCTTAAGGAGTAAAAAAAAAAAACAACTTGTCTCTATATATAACACCAGTAAGATTTAGTCTAAGCAAATATTCTTAAACTTTTTTGTTTCACAGACCCCTTTGGCAGTCTGGTGAAGCCCAAGGACCCCTTCATAGAATAATGATTTTTTAAATGCATAGAAGAAAATACATAGAATTACAAAGGCAATCAATTCTATTGAAATACAGTTATTAACATATTAAATATACACATACACACCCACACATACAAGTTCATAGACCCCAGGTAATTTCTAAACTGCTGCTTTAGAAATTCCCGCAGATGCAGACATGCTCAAAGACTGGGTTATGATTAGCAGAGAAAAGCCCTCAACTGGCCTTAGGACAGATTGTGGTAAGACAGACTGTGTGTCCACTATACACGTTTATTGTCCTGGTGGGAATCATTCAAGGTCCAGAGTTAATGAGAAGGAATAGAACTAACTTACCCCTCAAATCTTATTTCTTCCATGAAGCTTTCCCTGCTTGAGACAGCTTCCAAGTATGTCTCTCTTTTCTGAACTAAACTCTCTGGTGCTAGAATCTGTACATTTATGAAACTACAGATCATGCAAACTCCATGTATTATTTCCCATCCATTTCCCCCAAAGGCTCTAGCACCCTTGGCAGTAAGTTCACTATGTAAAGACACTGACAGGATGAGATAGTTAGAAACGTGAATAAACATGTATTTGTCCTATAGATGGTGCCATCTTCTCAGATGCACATTATGTGTTTTATAAAATTTCCCTAATTCCAACTACAGGAAAATACCTCCAATCAGGTATAGCATGTAAGTTTTCAATTTTTCCCCCTAAATATTCATTCACCTAATCAAAGTCACTAGAACAGTTTGGGAACCTCATTACGATAAATAATATGTGGTTTTTAATTACCTTGTGATTTTTGTTTTTTAATTGGCACTTTCTTTGCCCACATTCATATTAAAAGTAAATAAAGATGGTTTCCAATAAATTCCTGGCCAGCTTGTAGACCCAGATCATTGATTGGATGCAGCTGATGATTTGGAAGCAGAGAGAAGGCATTTTCAATGAATGGGAAAGCTCCCCTATACTTGGTTTAAAGTTCTCACAGAAAAACAAAGCATAAAAGCAGACACTTAGCATCTGGTGGACCAAGCACCAAAGGGTGGCTTTATAGCCACCTGCTTGGCTTTGAAGTTCCTCACTATTTTTTTAAGCCAAATTCATCCTATAGCAAAGGTTTTTTTGTTTTTAAATTAATTTTTATTTTGAACTTAAAAACACATTAAATAGAATGGGCAAGCATTTACATAGTAGAACAGAAAAAGATGGTGCATGAAACTGCAGGTCTTTATTATTTATAGATTTCTTTTCTTAAGTATATAAAATCAACCTGTAGTTTGTCTGCCCTTTCTGTTCTTTTATCTCCTTTTAAAAACAAAATAGAACAAAACAAAAGATGTTCCAATGAAGCACAGGGCTTGACACATAGTAGGCACTTAAAATATTCGTATTTACTGTTACCTAACAATGATCTTTTACCTTTTTTCTTTGTTTTTCTCTTTCCTTCTTTCTTTCTGCTGCTCTATTGCTACACCTTTCTCCTCCCATCTCCATCAGAAAAGAAAAAAAGAAAGAAAAAGAAAACCCTTGTCATAAATACAATCCACATGAAAGTTGATAGGTGAGGTACTGGCATCCCCTGCCTAAGTCTCAGGACCTCACAAGCAAATGAGACTCTGTGATCTTGGAAGGAATAGCCTCTGGCTGAATGAAATGAAACTCTTCCAGAGACCTCTACCCCTAGGCTCCTGCAGCACAGCAACCTTCTGCTGGCATTAGAGCCAGGAAAGGAAGCCCCTCCCACTGGCATTCGCAAACATCCTTTCCTCTTCCGAGCAATATGTTCATTTGAATTCATCTTTTTTTATTATTTTTATTGCTATTAGTCAAAGCAAAGCTTGACTTTGTTTCCACATAAGGTCCCACACCACAGTGATTCTCTTTTCAGTCATGTTCATCTATAAACAGTGAAGACTTCCAGGCTTTACAGGGCATGGGCCGGCCCCTCTGGGGAGTCACCCAGAATCACGTGCATGCGTACTTAGCAGGGCCAGCGTTTTCATAGGCAGTTATTGATCTGAGATGTTAAATAATTTCCAGTGCTTTATGAAAGCATTTATGTTTACCATTAAATAATCTTCAAAGGGTCGATGAACTTCCTTTTCTAAAAGATTTCAGATGTGTAATATATAATAAGTTAATAATATCTCACATTTATAGGGCTCTTTACAATTCCTAAAGAATTCCCATATCCTTTATCTTATAGCAGTCTCAAATAGTTTTGTGAGGAAGATAAAGGTTGGTGAGAGTGAGATTACTCCCATTTTATACACTGGGAGACTAAGACACAGAAAGAGTCATTGACTTGTCCACTTATCAAGTTAATCTAAGCCTCTCAACTTTCAGTCAAGTTCTCATTTGTTGTTGTTCAGTCATTTCAGTCGTGTCTGACTCTTTGTGACTCCTATGGGGGTTTTTTTGGCAAAGACACTGGAGGGGTTTGCCATTTCCTTCTCCAGCTCATTTTATGGATGAGGAAACCGAGGCAAACAGGGCTAAGTGACTTTCCCAGGGTCACACAGCTAGTAAGCATCTGAGGCCAGATTTGAACTCCCAAAGATTTTCCTGATGTCAGGCCTGGCACTGCACCACCTAGCTGCCCCTAGAGTTCTCATTACTCTATATCATTCCTATTTCTACCTTTCATTCCCACACTTCTTTCTCCTATGAGACAAGACTGAGACACACACACACACACACACACAGACAAACAGAGACAGAGACACAGAAAGACAGAGACAGAGAGGAGAGTATCCATCCATTTGTGATTGAGCATGGGGTTTTCTTTTTCCTGTTTCTTGCACCTGGCCAGACTTTCTAGGTTACTACTATAACAAGCCCCCTAGATCCATAAAGCATACCTCTGAGGTATTACTAAGGTATAACTACTGGTTATTGCTAAGGTAGCATGTGAGATATTCCCTCCAAACCATTCTATTTTATGTTATTATCACTAAAAATCCTCCAAGTTTTTTTTATGCTACATAACACAAAAAATTAAAATTAAAATGGCAAACCACATGTCTCATGGGCCAGACTTTGATATTTTTGTGGGTCTGTGGTATCATCAATGTGGGTACTGCCTTTAATGGTGACAATCACAACTTCCCCATGCCTTCTCATCCTATGTAATTCTCACTGGCTCATCCCCTTAAATCTCCCACAGGCAGTTTAGCCAACAAGCTGGAAGCCTTCCTCTATATCAGCATTTCTGAACCTTTTTTTTTGTGACAGGGACCAAAAGTAGTCAGGTGAAGCCTATGGGCCCCATCTCAGAAAAAGTATTTTAAATGCATAAAATAAAGTATCTATTATCACAAAGGAAACCAATTATATTCAAATGCATTTTTAAATTTAGGGACCATAAGTTAAGACCTCCTGACATTGCATGGCTACCAATGAATAGACAGACTTACTACTGTGTCACCTTTATTCTATAATTCCCCTGCCCACAAACCTTCACTAGCTCCTTCTTTTCTACTGCATCAAGTCTAAATCGCACTGCTTGTCAGTCACAGTCCTCTACAAACTGGCTTCTACCTGTATGACTTCCTTACCCACAAATACCCAATTCCAGTCTTTTCAGCGTTGCCCACAAATGCATCATGTTCCTTCTCATCCATATGCCTGTTTCCCCTTCTGGGATGTCCTCCTCTCTCTTCTCTACCTATCTAAAGGCTAGCCATCCTTTAAGGCCAAACTCAAATCCTAAGTCTCCTGGGAAGTCTTTACTAATTATTCCATTTCCCATCAGTGCTTCTCTTCTCTGAATTCCTATAGCACTTTGTATATAATTAAGCGCCTAATTATTCAGTATAGACTCTGTCTCGTGTTACTTACTACTCATTCATATGTCTTGGTCTTTTTTCCATAGGCAAATTGTGAATGCGTTGTGGTCAGGGACAGCAGCTTATGTTTTTCGGCCCCTTTCCTCTCCTCATCCCTACCCCCAGGGCCTAGTACAGGACTAGGTACGCAAAACAAGTGCTTAATAAATACAGGTTGATTAATTTGGGGGATTTGTTCCGTTGGAGATCTTTTCCCAGAGAAGAATTCTGAGTATAGTTCTCCTTATATGTTTCCGATCAGACCGTGACCCTGATTGCCATCTTTTGCCCTTGATTTTTATCTCCTCTCAGTACCCCCATGCCACTTCATCATCACCATAACCATCACCATTATTACCTGGCATTTAGTGAGTCTTTGGAATGGAATCTCATTTTGAGAAGAATACATTTGAATTTTTTGCCCATTTAGATTTTCATTTTTCTTTAAAATAAATATTTCGTTATCTGAGAGTTACAGGTAACAGTCCTCCATAACTGACAAAGGTAATCATTGGCTAAGGCTAAAGTATATTTATTTCCATATCTCCCTCTATTCTTCTCCCCGTTATCCAATATGGTACCCTGTCTTTTCTTCTTTCCTCTTTGGATATCTACCTTTAAGTTTTTGTGTGGCAGGAGTATAGTACAATAGGAAAAACACTCAATTTGGACACAGAGGTCTTTGGTTTAAATCTAGGCTCTGCCACATGTAACCTATATGACCTTGGGCAAGTCACTTTTAGTTTCCCTCATCTGCAAAATAATATTTTAAATTTTGTGACTGCTAAGGTCCCTTTCAACTCCAAAATAATTATTCTTAGGGGATAAAGCATTCTAATTAGATCTTTACTGTTTCACAAACACACACACACACACACACACACACACACACACACACACACACTGCTCATTCTCATCTTTCCACCTTTCTTCTCATAGCTCACCTCACTGGGAATGCCTTCCTTCTTCTTTTACCTATTTTTCAAGGCTAAGCTCAAGTCTTACCTTATCCATGAAATCTCCATTAGGCTGACTAATACTGTCTCCCTCATCCTGAACTGTCCATAGCAGTTACTGTGAATAACAAACATTTTGTCGGGATTATAATGAAACTCTCAGCTGGATACATACCGCCTCTTTATTTGTCTTCTGATGTTTCATGTAAGTGAGTCTTGCCTCTTCAACTGAACTGTAAGTTCCTTGAGGGGGTAAGGCTATATCTTTTCCTTCTCTTCTACTCTCAACTGTGCCTAAGCACCGTTCTGGGTAAACTGTAGACACTAAATAGATTTGAACTGAAGATAAAAAGGCACCTTACTGACATATATAAGAAGAGGAATTATTATAATTATAATGATAATAATTATTTTTTCTTATTTGTACTTATGTAGGACTTTAATGTTTACAAAATTATTTCCCTATAATAAACTGAGGAGGTAAATAGTGAATATACAATTATTTCCATTTTATAGATGAAGAAATTGAGGCACAAAAAGATGAAATATCTTATTCAAGATCACATGGCTAGTTAGTGTCAGTCAGCCCAGACTGCTATAGGTCCTGCTGTCTTTCCATTATATAATGCTGAGATATATATATATATATATATATATATATATATATATATATATATATATATATATATATATAGAGAGAGAGAGAGAGAGAGAGAGAAATACACACACATACATACATATATACACACACTTATAAATGAGTAAAATCATAGATTGTTCATTCTTCCTTTGGGGGCATTAATTTATTTGTGCAGGACCTGGGGTTCTATTGTATTTGTTTGCTTGTATTTGCCTTCTCACCCACACTCATAATTCCCACATCACCCTCTGAAATGGACTGCTGGTTTCTCTCTCTTAGGTCAGTTCCTGTTTGATGTCATTAGATCTAAAATAAGTATAGCATCCTTTGATTCTAGTCAAATTTTGCCATGTAACTTAAAGAACCTTCATTTAGAGAAGAGTATGGTAAGGAATCACATCATGATACATTATGCTCCAGGGGCCCAATCATTCCTATAATATGGCAAAGAAGAACAAAAAAAAAACCTCAAGGGAAAAAAAAATCATGAAACTACCCAACACAAAACACTTTAAGTAAATAAATATCCAATCCACTAAAAGCTGGTATCTCAGGTTATCTGTGGGTAATTCACTACCCACACACATCTCTCATAAAAACATTAGTACATTTATTATGGGGGGTTTTATATGGTTTGCAGAGCATCTCACTAAAAACAATGTAGTGGCAGCAGTCATGTTCCATCAAAATTCACTGTTGTTGTGTTGTATTAATGTGAGTTTATGTGGGAAAGGATACAGCACATCTCTCTTTCTATAAAGGAACAAGACATACACAATCGAGATGCACAGTATATATCCATAGAGACGGGCACACCATATATATTTAAAATAGCTACTTTTTATCATACCCAATTCAACAAATCGCTACCTTGAACAATAGGAAATTACAGAATGAAAAGAATAGATACAAGCATAAACTTTTCAAGGTTTGGCCCTTGTCAAGTGCTACTGATGTCACCTGCCACAGTGAGAAAGAGAGACAAGACACAGACAGAGAGGGAGAGACAGAGACAAAGAAGAGACAGAGAAGAGAGGGAGACAGAGACAGAAAGAGACAGAGCAAGAGAAAGATAGAGATGAGAGAGGGAGAGAGAGGAGAAAAAAAGGGGAGGGAGGAGAGAGAGATGAAAACTGACAGAGACAAGAGACAGAGACACACAGAGAGGAGACACAGACGACAGAAAGATGTGTGAGAGAGAGACAGAGAGACAGAGAGAGACAGAAACAGAGAGACAGAGAGAGATAGCTGTTTATGAAGTCACAAAGGAAATGCTGTTCTTTTCTCCTCCTTTTTCCTCGCTAAAAGGCTCTCTCTAAAATCAAAGGTGTCAGACTTTGCTTTTTCTTCCTGGCATGATCCGGATGTATGGCTGAGGAATGACAGATGTCGGCAACCAGCTGCATGAAGCATGCTAAAGTTTCAGTCTAATCCACTTATTCCTTTGCAGTCACGTAACCAAAACAAATGGCGGTGCTTTCCATTAGGAAAAAAACACGGCAGTGCTACTTTGTTGCATAATGTAGCCCACACGCCATCTTGGTATCGTTCCCCCCCCCCCACTGCAGGGAAAGAGAAATTGCCCCTTTATTAGGACCATTCCCTGAGAGCTTTTCTGCACACCCTTATGCTCTCTCTCTCTGCTCCCCATCCTGCTTGAGTGGCACCAGACCTTGAGGTCGCACAAATACCCATCCATGTCTCATTTGCAGGACCTGTTTTCCAACACAAGAATGAACAATTGTCGGTATGAGTTGGAAAAGCACTGAGTGACCTTAAAGGGAAGGACCATCCATCGCCCTGAGAATCATCCACACTATTCCATCATTTACACACCAACACCCATCTATGTGGATATACACATGCATATTGGGATACCCCTGCATCTACACATGCATGTTCAAATACACACACATATGTCTTTGAGCAGCTAAACTGGGATGATCAGTGTAATCACCCACACCATCACTTTCAACTACTTGAATAAATCCAGAGGAATTACAAACGGAGCCTATGTGTAATTAAACCGAGGGCTGTTAGACTCTTCATTTAATAAAAACACTTGAAGGAAAAGCCCATGTAGGTTTTGCAATGCCAAGGGGAGTGTGAGGGTAAGCGAACATGGCATGCCTTCCTGGGAGCCGGGCCCTGACTCACGTTAGCATGTAGTGCAGCCACCTTTTGAACCCTCGCTCCTTTAATCCTTGTAAGGAAAGAGAAAGGATCAGGAGTCATGTGGCTCTGTCACTACCAGCAGTTTCAGCAGCTGTGAAGCATTCTTTCAGCACAATTCATAAAAAAAGATGTGTCGGATTTCGCCCATGGCAGAACGGCGTTCGGTTTCTGGCCCTTCAGGCAAAAACAATAAATGCACAGAGGAAAATTTGAGATTTCCCCCCTTAAACTTCCCACAACAACCTCAGCAAAACCACATGACTTGCCTTGTACAATCTCCCTGGTGTTTTCAGCGCTACTTTGGCAGGAAATCAGAATTACTGTTATATAAATTCCATCTGATGCCAGAGCTACCATCTGTGAGTAAAACTGCTTCACCTACGTCTGCCTGCAAAGCCACTCTCGCAGAGACAAGGGAGAAGGGGGGGAAAAATTTGATTAATTTGCAGAATGCTTGTGATTTGCTCATATATTATTATAACTGCTCATCAGCACATGACAAATTCCCAGCACTCTGCACAAGAACCCGTTCAGTTTCAGCAGTTTTTTTGCGTCGGCACCTGACAGACTGCAGAGCCTCTAATGACTTTCAGATGCTTACAAACAGTAATTCTATCTTCAGAATAAAAAGAAAAATCCGTAGGAAGAAAAGAGTAGAGAGTTAGTCTATTTCATTTCCTTCCTCTATATCAACATGATTTAACTCTTAAGGGCGGCCACAGCTCCGAGATCACGCTGCCACCACCGCCTGTAAAAGACAAAGAGCACACCAGTCCCCAGAGGAAAGGTGAAAAGGAAGAAAAAAAAATTCACCATCTCAGGGCTGGCAAGACAGAGAATGAGAGAGAGAGAGAGAGAGAGAGAGAGAGAGAGAGAGAGAGAGAGAGAGAGAGAGAGAGAGAGAGACAGAGAGAGAGAGAGAGAGAGAGACAGAGAGAGGAGAGGGACCACGCTGCTGGTGACCTCTGCTTAGGAAAGGACAGGTCTAGAATTGGGGGCCAAATTCTTTTGTTTATTTCCTTCTTCTTGCACTGGTTGAAAATTCTCTATATTTTCCTCTTTTAATACTTCTAATAACCTTTTCCATTTCTAGCGGAACACATCTGCTTCATAACGGCAGTTGCTGGGTGGTGGGTTGGGTTTTTTTTTTTTGGTGCCTTTAAAACTATGATTATGCTTTCTGAAGCGCCGCCTCTGTGCTTGATTGCCTGTTTTAGATTAGAGATTTTAGCAACGAAACAAAGACTTCAGAATGCACATCAGTCCTACATATGAGGGCCCACAGAAGGAAAAGCTATAAAATGCGATGCACCATCTGTCCACAAACAATAACCTGCATGTTCGGAGGCTTACAAATTATTTAGCACACAACCTGACCAAATTCTAGGACCCTGAAATAGAGTGGGAGTCTGAGAAAAAGCAGCTCTTTGATGTTCTTTGGCATTTTCCACCTCCCCCCACCCCCAAACTGAGGCTAAATTGATTGCTAACAGTTGAGGAATGTCTCAATGACAAGGAGATTTTTATTAACTAGCTCTTCCTATTAACATTTTGCCTCATTTCAGACAGAAAAACTCCACCATCCTTGGGAGGGGAGGGCAGAGGGGGGAAGGAACACACATACACAGGAGAGTTCATTTTCAGTGATGCAAACAATATTTTGTTTGACTTAGTAGCATGGGTACCTGGGAGAGCTATCCCTTCAGGCTGATTGTCCCAGATCACACTCCCCAAGTTTCCTGGTTGGTTGGCTGACGTGCCTCTGAAAATGCTTTCGAGATTCCTTCCCTGGACAGTTTGTTTCAGTTACTCAAAGCTGACTCCCTCCTCACATCTCCACCCCTTCCTTGTCAAAAGGAAAATGTCTTTCTTCCTTTGCTGTTCAGGTTGTTAGAAGTATATTCTCTGAACATCAAGTAAAGTCAAGTCCCTGCACCCAGGATTCTTTTTTTTTTTTTGTGGATGTGACATAAATGGCCAGAGCTATGGGCCCATAGATTACTATAGAAATTTGGTTATCATTTATTAGCACTTGTCTTTTTAAAAAAATCTTTGTACCTTGTGAAATGAAATGTGCTTATTTTTGAAATTTGAGAGTTTTCTCTTACTTTTATCCATGAGGAAACTAGACTTCTGATTTTGAACCAAAAATGAGAATCTATTCTGAGTCTGATATTGACTCCTGCCTATCCAAATCCTACACATCCTCCCTCAACCAACTCCAGGCAGATTCCTTCTAGCAAGTCTTCCCCAGCCAGCCTAGAACACTTACAGTTAGGTCTCCTAGCCGGATCCTGAAATATTCTCTAGTTATTTTATGTTTATCAATTTTATCTGGCCCAATGGATCATAAACTCCTTAAGATACTATATCTTTACATTTCTCTGTTTTCCCTTGTACCTAGCACAGGGTTGAGAACATAGCAGAGTTCTGTAAATACTAGTTAATTGATAAATTCACGAGCACTGACAAGGAAAATAATTGAGGCTTTCCTAAAGATTACTTCCCAGATATCCTTAGCCCTATGTCAATTAATGCTGTGCTTATGCATGAGGCTAGACTCAATTTGGGGGATGGAGTGGGAGAAAAGAACTTAGCTATTTTCAAACAACCTGATTTTTTTAAAGTGTACAAGATATCAAATCACCAATTAGATGGATTTTTAACTTCCTGTTATTGTACAGACACTTACCTATACTTGTTCCATGACAGTCATAAACCAAGTGGCAAATTCCCAAGAGCAGCAATTTCCTTTCTGATGGGCACTGGCTTCTTTCATAATGAGCTGGCTGACCAATCCCCTAACAGGATTTCTGCAGATGAGATACCACTTGAATGCCAAGTCTGTCTTTGACTAAAATCCACTAAAGACCAGGTGATCAGGAGTCAGTCGACCAACAGGCATTTATTATGCACCGAATACCATCAGGAACTGTGTGATGGGCCTAGTGGGGTCTGAGTTTCAGTTCTAATTTTGACTGCCATGTTTTCACAGTCTCTCCCACCCCTCACCACCCCCTAAAAAAGTCTGAAAAATAACTCATCTGGTCAAGCCAAACTCAGATGCAAAGAAAACTGGAAAGGACCAGAAGAGCTAAGTAGCACCTCACCCACAAGAGTGTAGTCCTTTTCATGCTCAGTAGACCCAGTTTAGTTATCAAATATTCATGTAGGTGCTCTCCAGGTACCAGAGAAGGGTGTATGGAGTAAAAATGGACTCTAAAAACATAGAAATAGACTCTTTGGAGGATATTGCTAAGTGCCTGGCCAGGCTTTTCACCCAGTATCTAGCAGCAATTCTCTCCAATGTTGCATTTCCTCAATACAGTCACAAGAAAGAGGAAAATTACTTAGGGGACTCAGCATAAAATAGACATTTCTAAGTAGCTGCACAGCCTTCTCTACCTGCTGCATTTTAGAACTCAGCATAGATCCTTGGAGGGGCACATATCTAAAATATCTGAGTGGCCTTTTTAACACCCTCCTCCCCTTTCAGGTAAAGCACTTAACCTAAATGGAGTACTGAAATCCGTTAGCATGTAATGTCGATTCAGTAAATGTAGTATGAAAATTAAAGTCCACAAAAGAGAGAGCCTTTTTTTGTGCATGCAGAGTAACTGCCTTTTGATATGGCTTTTTACTACCTGTACTAGTTGATATTATAAATCTATGACAGGTATTATCAAATATATTAAAGTGTCTACAATTGTCAATAGGAACTCACATGCTGTATTATGAACATTCTATGAAATGAGCTAAAATCATAGAAGTTCTCATAACAAAATGGGTCCATGCACATCTGTGCTGTGTGAAAGCTTGGCTTGCCTACTGAGGTTGAGATTTAAGGACCACATCCCAAACTAAGCTGATGCTTAAACAAATCCCTCAATGCCCAGAACAAAGAGTACGCAGACACATAACATGCCAAAAAGAAAGGCTCAGTTAAGGTCCCCATCTTGAAAGAGATCTTTAAAAAAAAAAAGTGAAATGAAACAATCCTAGACCATGCTTCAAATGATGTGAATGCCATGATTCTGACAGAAGAAATTCAGGTAGGATCAGAGAGCCATTATTAACTCAATATTTTGCTCACAAGTGACAACAAACTTCAAATTCCAAGATACTTGAAATGTCACCTGACCAGACTATTAAAAAAAAAATCCAATGCACACAGTAGGCATTAAATGAAGGTTTATTGAATCGAATAAAATGGAATCAAACCAGTGGGGTAGAGGTTCAATAGGCTTGGGATAGAGTGCCAGGCTGTAGCCAACATTTCTTTACTGTGGTTTGAAGTCATGCTCATAATGTATTTTAAACACTGGCTTTGTTGTTGGGCTGTATTCATTTTTCTGGCAGCCATAAACACATTGTTATGTTCTTTAAAAAAAATACAGTGAAACATTACCACCTTCTTATACATGCAATAAAATCAATCATTTGTCTCCCACACATTGAATGAAATATCATGCCCCTGGAAGACACATAGTAGTTAGTATTTGTAGCAAAAATTTTTAATTTAGAAAAATTAATAATTAGAAATTGCAAGATCACTGAAGGAAAAAAAAAAGCCAAACCAAAGGTCAGAGCTCATTACTAGAGGCTAGCGGTACACACACACACACACACACACACACACACACACACACACACACACACACATGAATTTTTTTAAAAATGTTTGTGACATTTTATTTAGCTTATGTCCTAAAAGTGTCACTATCAGCAAGGACTCAGAATTACTAATCCACAGGGCTATTTTAAAAAAATAGTTTGACTTGTTTATGAAGCCAGCCTTCCCTATTTCCATGAGATATAGACATCAACAGTGAATAGACCTTTTTCTAATTGAACTGATAGGTTGAAAGTGAACACGTCCTTGAATTTACACTGAAAGATAGGCAGTGATTATTTATAATAAGGGATTTAGCCAACTGCCTTTCCATTTGTACAGCAAGGACTTTATCAACAGACCATGTTTAGGTAAATAGTGCCAAATAAGATAAATTCTGTATTAAAGGACGAATGTCTCCCACTGTCAGATGGAGAGGGAAGAGATGCTGGTTCGATGACATGCCCTGTAAGTATAAAAGGAAGGACTGTATTAAGATAGCACTTTGATGAATTAATGTGAGCACAAAGTTCAGCTTTGACTGGCTTCTTCCAAACTGAATGTGGGAATGCTCTTAATTTTAATCCAAGATTTATTTAATTTGAATTAAATTTCGTTCCACATCCTGTTTTGCTAGTCAGCAATAAAAGCAAGATTTGCCAAAAAGAAAGAAAAGGGAGAAGAAAAAAAAAGATGTATATGCATTTATTAAATGAACTGTATTTGTCTAGCCAGGGTTGAAACCTTTCTTTAAAACACACAACTCTGTCTCTGGGCTTCCTTGCCCATGATATTATAGCTTAGCTATCTCCTTGCTGAGGGGCCTATTTGTCTGCTTTAAGTGAAATCACTCAATTCTCAAAAGTCAGTGGAGGACTTTAGAAGGGGGAGGGCTGGGATAGGCCACTCCAAATAAGTCCCATTAATCAAAAGACACAGTCTAATGTAACTAATATTTTACAATTAGAGAAGACAAGATGGAACTAAAAGCCATCTATCTCTCTTATACCACATGATCATCGATTCATAATCGGAAGACTGAGAGTTGCACAAAGATGCATTTACGGGGTGGGGGGTGGAGGGGGGGGAGGATTGGTCTGAGCCGGAGATAATGAACACGATGAGAAAGAGAGACGCTGAAGGCTGAGGAGAGATGACAGAGTAGTTCAATGCTGACGGATGACATGAAGATGAGTACGGATACCTGACAGGAGGCGAATGATGACTGCAGTCCTTCCCCACCATTATGATCCTCAATTATCTTGGTAAGGGACTAAGAGGGGAGGGGGAAAACGGGGAGGCTGAGCCCATCCGTTTACTTATAAGCTAGGATGATACTAGATGGTGCCACACTGCTGGGGAAGGCCACCTCGCCACCATGGGATCAGCACTTTATAGAAAGCTGTAGTTTTCATTGTCAGCGCTTGTAGGCACAAGGGGAAATGGGTGAACCACGGTGCTTGTCCATCTGTTTTGTAATAAAATTCCTAAATCTTCAAAGGAAGAGATTTTTTTTCTTTCACTGCCACCTTCAGGGAAAAAAAAGGAGCTGGCCCTGTGACAAAAAAAAAGAAAAAGAAAGAAAGAAAGAAAGAGAGAAAGAAAGAGAGAAAGAAAGAAAGAAAGAAAGAAAGAAAGAAAGAAAGAAAGAAAGAAAGAAAGAAAGAAAGAAAGAAAGAAAGAAAGAAAGAAAGAAAGAAAGAAAGAGGGGTGCAGAGAGGGAAAGAAGGAATGGTCTCACTATAGAATTAGCCAGATAGAGACAGCTCATACTCCAGAAATGATATTCACAGAACTCCACAAATGAGTAATATATGGTGGGAAATGAGCCAGCAGGAGTAGATGCAGAAGCTGAGAAAATGTGAGAGGCAAATGGAAAGGAACTTTTCAAGCTCCTTCGTTGATTCAGGGAATTATGAATAAAAAGAAGAGGAAACTTCCCTCCCGGTCTGCTGTGCAGTCGGCAACAGTGCCACAGGCTACTATTTTTATACCCAGAAAATTTTCCGTTCTGCTACATGATTTATTTTGGAAGACAGAGATCACGCCCAAATGTGTGTGTGTGTCATAGTGTCTTTTGAACAAAGAAAAACAAACGAGGTCTGGCCATCGGGTTTTCTCATTGTCAAGTTCTTCTGACACCCCAAAAATCGGAATGGAGGAGCTGCCGCCCAAAACCACCTGAACGGGAACAACAAACATTTGATGAAAGCCTCGATCTGGCTACAGCTGCAACTTTCACCCAATCCTCTTTTCCTCGTTGGTACAGAGACTAACTCTTGAATATACAATACTGCAGAGACAGATTATGTAATATGTATATGTCACTATACCAAAGAATAAGGTCCAGGGTAATTATGATTAAAAAAAAAAATTAAATCACATCCTGGCTAGCTACTCAACATGTGTTCTATAATTTATCCTGACTTTTCTTTCTCCCTCTCTTCCAGCTAACTCCTGCACCTTCCTTTCTGCCCCCAACCCCCCCCCCCACCTTATCTATCTACAGCCATGGAGCGTCTGGTTTACAATGAATCAGAATATGAATCGTGCTGCTTGGCTCAGCTGCATAGCAACAGTACTCTTTGCTCCTGCACATACCAACATGCCTGAATTGTGGGGTGCCTTGGGATCCCCCTGTTGCATCTCCCCCAATACGCATATTCCAATGACCTGATGAAGGAATAGCTATGGCATTGTCCATATTCCTCACTGCAGTCCAGGAGACCACCCTTCTTGTGCTGGTTCTCCCAGATAGGAGGGAGCTGTTGAGGGACATAGGGGAGGATGAAAATAACAGACTTCTGAGCAGGAGAGAGCTGCTAATGAGGGAAAAATCCTATAATTTGAAAAGAAAATAATGATCTCTGTCAAATCTTTGGGGTCTGATCCCCTTCTTCATTTAATGAGCCCTTTGACAGATTCTTCTAAAGGGCATCCCCCAAGTCTCCTAATGCCAGTTTATGATAGTGACCCTCTAGAAATACAGGAGAGGATATTTAACTGAATCTGCCAGGCTAATTAGAGGCTAAAGGTATTAAATTAAATGAGATCAGTAACTCTAATTGATACCCCCACTTAACCCCTCAAAGGCAGAACCGAAACACCTCATGTATATGACACCAAACTGGAAAAACTGTGGCCACTAACAGGATGTGAATTCTATGTATGACCATGTCTCCAGATATGGTTATTTGGGAGGCCATTTTGCCAGGCAACTGCAGGCCCTTTCTGGCTTAATGTTAGGATTTCACATGACATCAATCAGTTTCTGTGAAGTCATTCTACAAGCTATCAGAAAAACTAACTAGTTTCTATCCAACTAGCCTGGCATTAAACAACTGAACTAAACCATATTTAGACAAAATAAGGCCTGAAACAGAGCAGAAAGGAACAAGGGATACTTTATTTCCTACTGTTCACTATATATGGCTTATAAGAGGTGCAATTCTGAACATTTTCAATGGCATACATTTCTCCTTTCTCAATTCAAATAGACAAAGATATATTATATATTTACTATGTGCAAGGCAATGTATGATATGTTTAAATAACATGGAAAGATCCTTCAGTAATAATAAGGGTTGAATTTTAAGAGAGAATTTATTTATTAATGATATTCTGCTAATGTCAAATCAATGGGATATCCATTAATTTTGTTTCTGGCAATTTTAATATATCTGTGCATATATATACATATAGATAGATGTTCTGGACCCCTGCAATAACTAGTATTTATTGAATGTGAATAGGTAGAATATGTAAGATACTAGAGGTTTTTTTTAATGAACCATGAACCATGCATGTTTCTTTGAAGAAAAAAAAATGAATGAAACATAATCTAAACTTGCCATATTAAATTTTATCTAGATAAGTATTAAATTTATGAACTATTTTACATGTTTTCCATGGAGCTCTCATTAGTAGCCTTGTATTGACAAGGGAACATGAGGTGGAAACATCAACAAATATCCTGGTTTTTTTTCAGGTTTCAGAAGTTAGGAAGTGGTCTGTATGGGATTGGGCAAAGCCCAGAAAACAAAGAGATTTTTGCAGCCTTTGGAACAGAAAGGAATCCGAATAAAAGTCTTGTTCCAGTGGACTGGTAGTAACCAATCTCTCTGGTAGCACAATTAAAGGGATAGGCAATAGCCTTCAGGAGTATTAAAAGGTGGAGAGAAAGAGAGAGAGAGAGAGAGAGAGAGAGAGAGAGAGAGAGAGAGAGAGAGAGAGAGAGAGAGAGAGAGAGAGAGAGATTTCTGACCATTATGGCAAAAACCAATGTAATCCAGGTCGGAAAAAAACACAGGTGACTGAATTTCAAGTGGAGAGGTTGCAAAAAAAAAAATTAAAAAGTTGTCCATCCCCTGCAGGTGTGGTCTGAATAAGTCCTCCTGGGGCAGGAAGGCCCTGGTTTAAGCAAAATATAAGAGTAACCTGGCATGAAAAATGAAGGGGGATGGGAACCAAGGAGGGGTGGAGGAAAGTAATGCTTGTAATTGTGTATTTGCTTTAATAACGGAATAGGCAAGGAATTCAAAGCAATTATTTGGGGATATGTTAAGCCTAGGAGATCTATCAGGTATCTTACTAGAATAGAGAATAGTTAGAGCTCATGCCCAAATCACATATAATTAAACAAAAAAAAATTTCTCTTTTCACATCATCTGATATTAAACGGAAACTATTGTTCAAATCCAGGAACTCATAATCGTACTCTAATGTTCAGACTGTGTCTGGAAATTTCAGAATGGGGCTTTGAAGTTTATTGTGGCCATAAGAGTGGTCTTTAGTGCCACCTAGAGGAATGAAGGGAGCATGACATGTGAACCACTCCGAGGAAAATTAAATACAGCTGAATAATTGAATGAGGGGGCAAGTTGAATCAGGGGTCACCATCTGTTTGACTAGAATTGTTGGCACATTTCAGCTAAGCCTCACGCGCATCATAAACATGCTTACAGTTATCATAGCTAGCATTGCCCTAAAATAAAAGAAAATTGGTCCTAAAATAAGCTTGAACTAATTAAACATATACCATGGTGTTGTCATGGATACAGGAGGGAAGGTCACCAGATTCTCATGGCACCAGGAAGGGTGGCCGAGCCAAACAGAGACAGGTGATTCTTTAAAAACCCAGAGGCACAGCATCTCCTGGGCTGCCCCGGATGTCGTTAGCAGCCAGGCAGCCTGGTAGATGGAGGGTGTGTGTGGTGTGTGTGTGTGTGTGTGTGTGTGTGTGTGTGTGTCCTATAGACATCAGCAATTCGGGTCTGAGTGGCACCCAATGCCTTCTTTGGTTTTTGTGGTAGAAACTTTACTTTCATCCGATGCCTCCAAAGAAAAGCCCACTTAGCTCTTTGTGCTGGGAATGGGGGGTAAGTCCAGCGTCTGACTGAAAAGCTTATCTGCCTGGGAAGAGGGCAGGAGGAGATCCATCCTTCTGAAGGGGTGGATATGACGACTGAAATGTATCCTCTCTGCCAGCTTAATATAAGCACTGGCCATTTACCAAGAGTCTGGCTCTGTGTGTATGCTACATTGTATTCTCTGTGTGTCTGTGTGTGTGTGTGTGTTGTGTGTGAGATATGCTATACTGTGTATGTTACCTTGTGTTTCGTTTGTATGCATGCTTGGAGAAAGGAAGAAATAGAAAAATCTTGACTTTCTCACTATTTCTTTAAATATTCTCTCTTATCAAGAGGAAAACAGGTAAATTCTTCTCAAGCTTTCCAAGTAAAAGTCAAAAGTCAATGGTTTGAGTTTCCCCATTTCCCCACCTAGATCTCCGAGTTTTATAGATTTAAAAGCAGGTTTTCAATTTTATTAACTTCTTTTGGGGTTTTGTACCTACATGGAAAAGGGACCAAGGAGTAGCACTCAGTGGAGAGCAGAGCTCAGAAAAAGGAGATCAGGTGAGTGGTAAGGACAATAGTTGCATCTGGAAAAATCCAGCATTCTCAGTCTTCACTGGGCCATATAGTCAGCTAGGTGGTTGAGTGGGTAGCGTGATGGACTTGGGAGTGAGAAAGACCTGGGTTCAAATTCAGATACTTATTAATTGTGACCAGGGGCAAATCATTTAACCTCGAATGTCTCATTTCCCTATCTGTAAAATGGGGATAACAATAGCACCTATCCCATAGGGCATTATGACTGTCAAATGAGATAACATATATAAACTGTTCTGCAAACCTTAAAGGGCTATACAGATGCTAGCTACAAACCCTTCGTTGCCAGGAAGAAGCTTCACTTGCCTATTGAGGCTCTTCTTCTTTTCTCCAAAAAAGTCACATTCCCTTTCACTTACATGTTTTGAGGCTATGGGGGCAATGCCCCTGCTTCTGTTTCTGTAGGGAAGCATTTCCCACTCCTGCTGAGCAGTTATGAGACAGAGAGGGGGACAATACCCTCCTAATCAAGTTCAAAAACTATGTGACCCTGGGCAAGTCATTTAACCTCTGTTAACATACATATACACATGCACACATACCCTGTATACATGTTTGTATACATACACATATATCCTATACATATACACACATATACATCTATATATACATGCATGCATACATACATCTATACACATCCACACACACATTCCCAACCCAGATTTGAAGATGGATTCATAACCATGCTCTTCTGCTCCCTTGTGATTTTAGGCATGTCCTTCCTTTTTATGCTCTTCGTTTTCATCCACTATAAAATTAAGAGTTTGTAAAAGATTATTTCTAAGCTTCTTTACTCAGACCCCTAGGACCCCAACATTTTAGTGAAGAGTATCAAGCACTGTGTGGAGGCTAAGATTATGCTTCTGGCTCTAACCCCATTCTATTCGTGTGACCTTGACAAAGTGACTTTTCTTCTCTTCATTTCAGTTTCCTCATCCATAAATTGAGGAGGTTGGAGTGATGGACCTCAAAGGTCCCTTCCAGCTCTAGAACTCTGACATCATAGGGTTCTGGGGTGCAGGGTAAGGTGTAGCAAAAGCAATTGTATTTGCAGATCAATTATGCCCTTCTGACTACACTTTAAAGAGCAATTATACTTCACATCGGGCAACTAGGTGGCACAGTGGATAAGGTGCCAGGCCTCCTCTTTAGCTGTGTGACCTTAGGCGAGTCACTTAACCTCTGTTTGCCTCAGTTTCTTCATCTATAAAATGAGCTGGAGAAGGAAATGGCAAACCACTCCAGTATTTTTGCCAAGAAAACCTCAAATGGGGTCACAAAGAGTCCAAAATGACTGAACAACAGTAACAACATAGTTCACATCACCAGAGTCTCAGGGATAGGGATGGACCTTGGCAAAAAAGGTAAAAAGAGTGGGGGATTTTCCTTCACTTTCTCCCCTTTCCTAGGTGCTTCTCGCTTTCTTTTTAACATCTCCCTTACTCTTAACTCTGAGAGACTGGTGCTTTCACTCTTCACAGGCCACTCTTCCTGTGGCTGCCTGCAGGCTTGCATTTCAATGCAAGATGGGGTCTTAATGGGCTTCCCGAGTGCCTTCCACAATACTACTTGTCTTCTTGGCAACCATGAATGCTCATAAACCCTGCATCCTCCTTCCCTCCATCACTCGCATCAGTAATCCAGCCAGGGACATTCAAATGGCTGTCTGTCCAGAGATTATTATGAAGCAATGGTTAAGGGGAATGAGCTATTGATAATCCACCTCTTGGATGGATTAACTTTCAAAAATAAAAAATCCAGTTAGCATCCGGATAAAGGGAGTTCTGAGTCTTTATTGAACCTGCCTTAATACAGCTGGGCGGGCGGGCTGGCTGGCAGGAAGGCAGGCAGGCAGGCAAGATTTAAGCATTCTATAGACACTCCACCCCTCTCTTACCTCTCAGAATAAATCACCTGTTGCAAGAGACAAAAGGCAACTCTGCCCCCTGCTGTCTCGATGTTGAATAGGTCTGCAGGGAACAGAACTATTTTCTGTGACTTTTCATACGTGTAACTTTTTTTTTCTTTTCTCCTGAATAGAGATTTAACTGGCTAATGGCTAGAAAGAAAGAATGTGAAGCAGTTTAAAGTCTGAGAATGCACAGCTACAATGGATTACAAGGCCCCATTAAGACACTGGATTCAGAACTTCTCTATAACTTGAGAGGCAGTTTACTATGAGCTAGAAAGCACCACAGTAAGAGCACTGGACTAGAAGATGGGAAGGCTAGATTCTAGGCCTGACTCTATGACTTACCAGATGGATGGCTTGGAGCAAGTCACTGAAATCCTTTGTGTCTCAAGTCTCACCTCTGTCAAGTAAGGGGGTTGCACTAATTCAGGGCTTCTTCGACTTTTCCCACTCACAACCCCTTTTCATGTTTCAGCAGCATTCATTGGCATACAAAGTGCAAAGTGCACATGTTGTGTGTTCAGAACCAAGACTGTGACACAGGCAAGCACTGACAGAAACACCTCAGATTCATTATGTGTTTGATTTTTAATTAATTTTCAGTCGTTGCACATTCAGAAACCTTTTACTGTTGTCAAATTTTTCATGACACCATATAGGGTCGCGACCCACAGTTTAAGAAGAGTTGCACTAGATAACGTTTAGAATATTTGGGAGCTATGTAGGAAGGTACCTTCGATGTTTAGTGGCCATAAGATCTTTCACAACATTAAAAGCAAAAACAATAACGAATGTCTAACACAATTGCACCATCATTGCCACTCTCCCCTAACCCTACCCCACCCACCCCCACAAGAAAAAAAAAACAGGATATGCTTTATTTGGTCTAGCAAAATGTAGCCTTGTCTATATGATAACAGACTACTAGGTGGTACAGCGGATAGAGATCTGGACCTGAGTTAGAATCCTGCCTGAGATACTCACTAGCACTTTCAAACCTGGGCAAGTAAGTCACTTAACTTCTCTCAGCCACAGTTTTCTCATCTACAGAATGGGGATAATAATAGCATCTACCTCACAGAGTGGTGGTGAGGATCAAATGAAATAACACGTGTGAAGTGTTTTACAGACTTTTAAGTGTTTCATAAATGTTGGCTATTCTATCCTAGCTATTCCTAGCCTTGGTCTCTTTATCTATAAAATTGGAATAATGATGACTTCTCACAGGGTCTTCATGAGGATCAAATGAGATAATATACGTAAGGAACTTGGGAAATCGCATGGCACTATATAAATGCTAGCTTCTACTGAGCCGCTACTACTACCACTACTACCACCACTGCTACTTAGCACAGCGCTTGGCACACAGGCATTTAATGCATGTTTATTGACTGATTGACTACCACCACCATTACTAGTACTACTTACTACTAAAACTACTGAGACTATTCCTACCACTAGTACCACTACCACTACCACCACTACCTAGACTTTAGCTTAGTGGCTGGCACGTGTTACTGTTTAGTAATTCAATCATTTTTCAGTCATATCTGCCTCTTCACGACCCCATTTGGGGTTTTCTTGGCAAAGATACTAGAGTAGTTTGCCGTCTCCTTCTCCAGCTCATTGTGTAGATAAGGAAATTGAGGCAAACCAGGTTAAGTGACTTGCCCAAGGTCACATAGCTAGTAAGTGTTGGAGGGTAGATTTGAACTTAGATCTTCTTGACTTATGGCCCAGCACCGTATCCACTGAACCACCTAGCACATAGTAGGTACTTAATAAATATTTATTTACTGATTAACCACTACTACCACTATTATTATCCACATAATACTAGATCAAATGACTCATGCACCAGTGTATGGAATTACTGATGCTGTTCTCTAGATGAACTACAGAGGGAGATGGGGAGTTCTGTGAGTACCTTATTCTGAAGGACATTTCCAAGAATAAGGCCTGGCTTAGCAGAGACCTATAAATGAAAACCAGTAAAGCAGGCCTCAAGGAGAAACGGTACTCTGAAAGACCTGGGAAAATGAAAGGAATTGATGGCCAGATTTCAAACTCTGTAAATGACTCAGGAACCTAAAAACTCGATTGAAGGACAAGATTTAATAATCTTAAAGAAATAGTGACTTAAGAAAACAGCTCAAAGGAAGACAGCTCTAGCAATTCATGGATGATGATGAGGTCAGAAATTCTGGAGATCTCTGAGCTTCATAACCATGATGATGAACAAATATATTTTGGCCTGTCTCCATTCCAGGCACTTATAATCAACATATCAAATACAAATTACAGACATAGTTAGACTTAAAGAAACAAAGCTTTCTGCCCTCCCGTGAGAAGGCAATGTCATCCCCAAAGCTATCAAGTTCTAGAAAAAAATCTCAAATTTTTCTTGGGGTCTACAACTTCACATTATTGAATTTAAATGTCTTGCTTCCACTGAAATCCTACTTTGAGGCCTCATCCTAGTGTGGAGCAGACCCTGGATTCTCACAGGCTATTGCAATAGGATCCAGATTTTGGTAGGTTCTTTGCTAGAAAGGCAGAGTTAATCATAGACTATCGATCTATTGTCTAAGGACCAGCTTAGATAAGTTGGGAGAGACTTATTGCCAAGTTAGTAGGGTCGTTAGTTTTTTAAGTCACAGACACTTTTGAACACTGCCTACTAAATGATAGGTTCCCAGACAGAGCTGGAAGAGACAGAAGATGTCATCTGCCCCAGCCCTTTCACTCTACAGAGGGGGACACAGGCCAAGAGAGTTTAATTGACTTGCCCAAGGGCATGAAGTTGAGATTTGCATCCTGCAGTTACTTTTTAATGAAAGTATCCATTTTAAGAGATATGTTTGATGTATTTTAGCCCTGGAAACTTGGGTTATCTGTAGAACAGGTAAAGTAATAATGCCATTTTGCAAGATAACTGGTCTCTTCCCTCACAAACGCCATCACTCTGTCTTCAAGCGCAGTATCCCCTGGATTAAGGAGGAGCAGGTTTGTGGCATAAAACTGATTAAATCTACTGGCTGCATCCAATTCTAGTCCAGTTGGTACCTTGGTGCCATTCATTAAGCAGAGAGATGTGTAACCAAGATCCTGGTAGTGGATTTTTCTTTCACTTTGGATGCCTCCTTTAATCTTTAAGAAATGAATTGTGTGTGTGTGTGTGTGTGTGTGTGTGTGTGTGTGTGTGTTGGGGACAAGAATTGGAAAACACCCTTGTGTTACCAAATCTATAGCAGTATCTTTTATTCGATAGATTTATTTCTGAAGTTTTTTGCAACAACTTAAGCTTGTGAGCTTAACCCTATTTTTAAAATACTGGAAAACCTGGCTATTAAGGTGGGGGGGAATCTCTCCTATTGTGATTTTTTTTTGACAAAAAAATCAACAATATTTTAATTTATCTAGATGACCTTTGAGATCCTCTCCAACTCTCAGAATCAATGATTCTAACTTTTACGTCCAAATAAAATCAGTCTAGTTATAGAAGGAAGAACACTGGCCTGAGAGTCAGACACCTAGGACTGATCCTAGCTTGGTTCTGTACAATTGTACTTTTTTGAAACTTTGCACCATCAATCAATCAATCACTGTGCCAGGCATGGAGGGAACAAATGCCCCCAGTGAAGGAAATAATCTCTATTTGTGAGGAGCTTAAGTCACTTATTTTCTGGGTCCCAGTGTCCTCAATAATGAAAGGATTAGGTGTGCCTTTGGGTCCCTTCTAGTTCAACAAGTTCTATGATTCTATGCTTCCTAATCTAGATGTTATCTATCAGTTGTGCTTTAAGCAGTAAATATCAGTATAATTAAAGAAGAGAGCTTTTTGAGCTGTAGGTTGTTAAGAAGCTGTCTCTGTGTTGATTTTGATCTATTTCTGTTCCCAGGCATCAGATATTTCCCCCAAGTGAACTAATTGAATATACCATAAAGATGGTCAATGAAATGATTTGTCTTGCAAGGAGAGACATAGGTAGTTCATAGATTCAGAAGGAGAAAGTGAGGGGCTTATATTTTTGTATTTAATCATATCCTTTGATGGAGTTTCTGCTTTTGTGCAAATTTCCCTTCAAGTGGTGGAGGGACAGCTTTGGAACCAAGGTAAAGGGCAACTGTTGTCCAGTAGTAGAAGAGGCTGCCCCAGGATGTAATGAGTTCCATGTCTCCAAAGGTCTTCAGGCACGAGCTAGGCATGTGGCAGAAGGGCTGCCTGTTCTTTTACAGGTTGGGCTAGATGACTTCAGAGTTTTCTTTCCAACTCTGAAATTCTGTGAGGGACCAGATGTGGCCACTCTAGTTAAGCCTAGTGACTGTTAGCCCAGCTATCCAAACAAAATA
Source organism: Phascolarctos cinereus (assembly GCF_003287225.1). NCBI lineage: Eukaryota > Metazoa > Chordata > Mammalia > Diprotodontia > Phascolarctidae > Phascolarctos > Phascolarctos cinereus. The sequence continues at coordinate 288,980,550 of NW_027555625.1, read as the reverse complement.
GAATTGTCTGTATAGGTCAATGGGACATTGATCTTAGGAAGAAAGCAAACAAGAGAAGCCAGGGATATATTCTACTCCTGACCATGCAATAATGTATTTCAATAACTATCTGCTGAGCTTACTCAAGTGCCTTCACTGCCTTTATTTGATTTCCTCAGGGTTTGATTTCTTTAGGCCTCTGATGTGGGTCTTGCTCCAAATACCACTTCTCCTTAATTTAGAGATGGAAAGGACTCTAACCCACCTCCTTCATATTACAGTGGAGGAATCCCATTTTCCGAGAAGGTGATTTATCCAAGGTCCCACAAATAGTAAGTACTCAAGCCAGGATTTGAACCCAAATCTTTTCCTTCCATTTTCAGAGTCTTGACCTGACTCCACATTGTTTCTCCTGCTCCTCCATGAGTCCTTCTCTGTAACTCCAGCTAACAGTGGTCTCCCTCCTATTCCTAACCACCCACACCACCTGCTACCTGAATATGACTGATCATAATAAAGACCATATTCAGGATATGGCATAATTTAGCACTAAATTCCATGCTGCCAGGTATTGTTTTTCCAATGATTTCATGTATATGAGTCATGTCTCCCCAGTGACACTGTTAAGTCTTAGAGGACAAAGACTATGGGAGGAGAAAGGAGAAGGAGAAGACTTTCACAGGGCTTTGGGCGCATAGGGTTTTTGATAAATGTTTATTTAACTGATTTTTCCACAAAATGAAGCCTATGATTCTTAGCTGACCAGGGGCATTAGCCTAGGGAATAATCACCAAGGAATCATCAGCTATCTGTGGAGAGGCAGTGTGGATTGTTGGGAAAAGGTGGTCCCAGAGTCAGGAGAGAGCTGAGTTTCAATCCTGCCTCTGACCCCAGTTGTATGACCCTGAATAAGTTGCTTTTACTCTCTGAGCCTTAGTTCCTTGGTCTATAAAATAAGGAAAATGGTACTCTAAGTACTACCAAGTCCTAGTTTGAGGATTATACTTAACTGCTGACCTGCCTCATAAAATTGTTGAGGAAAACGCTTGGGAAACTTTAGAAGTATTGTAGCGATGTGAGTTATTAGCAAGTTATTATCTGCCACCTCCCTGACTTAAGTGCAGATCTTGAAGCAGAGGGTCTGGGGGAAAGCACTCCGGGTGATGAAGTCCCCTACCCTCAGCCAAAGCCAAGACATGACACTTTGGAAGGTGACCAAGGCCCTTTTAATCACCTTGGTGACTCTGGATTTTAAGCCAAGTATGATCTCCCTGTACCACTGCCAGGAGTTACTTAGCCCCCAAGTCTTCCATCCTGTTTCTCACTTCTTTAGCACCTCCAGATGGCTGTTATTTATTATTAGTCATAAATGGGTCCAGGCTATTGGTAACCCAGCTACAGGACACGTCTCCCTGTCTTTCTAACATATTGAAGGCTCTAGACCAGCTCTGGGAAGACAAGACTCCCTTTACATTTTTCCTTTTCCTTCCCTATTAATTTTATCAAGACATCCAATGTTCAAGTGTCCTAGGATATCATAAAAATCCATATTGTTTTTCCTCACACTCTTCATAGCCCTTCAATGCTGAATGCTTAATGGGGTAAAGAAAAGATTTAAAGAGGGCGTAAGGTGAGATGTTAAGCTTTCTGGGGAGGGGAGGAGGCAATTGTGGTGCTTACAACCTCTGATTCTTCCACCCTTACTGAAACATGTTTAGTGGCTAAAGAGTAACACCTGTGGATTTTCAGAGTCAGTAATACCTCCCTATTGTCCCACAGTAGTGGTGGTATCCAGGGCAGGCATTACAAATAGAAAAAGAGATGGCAGATTAAGGATTTCTTTGTAACATTTTTTTTTCCCCTTCCTTCCCCTATAAGATTCTCAGATATACAACTCTAGAAGGGAAACCTGTGGACAGATACTTCCCAAAATCTGGTCTGGGTTATTTAACCTCCAAAGTGTCTTGGATTCTCTTACGATGAGAGAATCTGTTGGTGGATGTGATGTTGGAAGTTTACATGTTTTCTGGTTGGATATACTCATCTTTATGACATGAGTTACAAGTACCAAATGAGAGAGGGTTGAGGTCATAACTGGATACAGGGAATGGACCTGTGACTTCATTAGTATAGGAAACTTCTAAATGCAGGAAATCTTTCTTCCAAAGCAGATTGGCACCTTCTCTTCAACTTAAAGTTATCTAGAGTGCCAAGAAGTTAAGGGACTTGTCCAGGGTCACACATCTAGTATGTATCAGAGATAGGAATTGAACCCAGGTTTTCCTATCCATTTCAATACACTGCCTGCTCTGCCTTCCTTCTTCCTTCTTCCTTCTCTTCTCTGCTCCCCTCTTTTTTGCACTCCCTGCCTCCTAAATTAAGCTAATGTGGATTGGGAATGAGAACCCAATATCCTAATTAACCACTTCCACATATATAATGAATCATTTCTTTCTTTGACCCAATACTTTCAAATTTCTCATATCATAGATGTAGACTAGACCTAGAAAAGACCTCAGAAATAATATAATCCAACCTTATCATTTTGCAAATGAGGGAAACTGAGGCACAGATAATTGAGGTAACTGGTTGAAGGTCATAGAAGGAGTAAAATGGTAGAGCCAGAACTGGAACTTAGGTCCTGTGATTCGATGTTCATCACTCTTTCCAGAGCACCATGCCACGATTTCCCAAGAAGCAGTCCTGGTAGATAGGTGGTGCAGTGGATAGAGCATTGGGCCTGGGGTCAGGAAGACCTGAGTTCAAATCCAGCCTCAAACATTTACTAGCTGTGTGACTCTGGGCAAGTCACTTAACCTCTGTTTGCCTCAGTTTCCTCATCTGTAAAATGAGCTGAAGAAGGAAACGGCAAAGCACTCCAGTATCTCTGCCAAGAAAACCCCAAGGACGTTATCGGTGTGTTATGGTCTACAGGTCACCAAGAGTCAGATATGACTGAACAATTGAATGACAACAAGAAGAGAAATGACAGCCCTGTTCTTTGATAAAGATCCAATAAAAGGTTTCATTAAACCGGATGAGACAATGTGTGCATCCTGGTCTTTTTCAAAAATTCACGTATCTGGAAATCTACCAGTGTGGATATTTTCCAACTTAATAGGACCAGTCAGAGTATGTGACCTACTGGCAGAGACTTGGAGAAATCAGTCACCTCTGTGTTCTGATGAATCCTCAAAGTATGGCTTAAGTGAAAGTAGGTTTATAAGGTAATGGTGGTGCATGCTTGTCATCCCTGCTACTGAGGAAGGTGAAACTGGAGGTTCCATGGGAGGTCAGGAGTTCTGAGCTGCTACTGGACTAAAGCTGATTGGCTGTCCTAGGTAAGAGCAGCATCACCATGATAAGGTCCTGGGACAGGGCACCACCAAGCTAAGGGGTGAGCTAGTGCAAGTTGGAAAAATACAGCTAGTTAAGGCTCCTGTACCAGTTCGTGTTAGGATCAGGCCTATGCATTCAGGCTCCCTGTCTATGAAACATAGGGAGACTCAGTCTCAAGAAAAATAAAATAAAATAAAAGATACAGATGAAACAATAAGACATGACATGGTAAAACTAGTAAGTCTATTTCTCCTGTGGGAATATTATCCATATGGAAAAGGATTTTTCTGTCTTTTATCTATCTAAATATGTTATTGCCAAAGGTAGCTCAAGGAATGAGACAAACCAAACAATTGGTTTACTCATTTTATGTCAATGTTTCAAGGAGCCATGATCTTGTTGGTGAGGGTGTTTCCTCTTCTGATGGAGCATAGAACCCCCTCCAAGATTTAGGTTAATCATGGAGAATTTCTGTGGCTATGGAAATTTCCGTGGAAAAAAATCATAGAGTTGTAGGCAAGCTGGTGGCAAGTGTTTCCAAATATAGCTAAGTTGGTACTCTAAGCTTTACCAGCTTTGTAGGGTTTGCCAGGAAGTGTCAACCAGTGGCGCGCTCTTTGAAAATCCAGAATCAACTCCCCACCATGATGGAACTTATTCAACTGGTTGGGCAGCCTAAGGCCCGACTGGCGTTTGTGGTGGTGCCTTCATGGCACAAAATTAAGCTGAGATGTGGTTGGTCACCTGGGAATCTGGTCAGACTAGCTACACAAATGATCAGGCTCTGTCAGGCTTGAGAGGCAGCATGGTCGTCCAGGGTTTCTTAACCTTTCCTTACTTCATAGATGACCTCTTGGCAGTCTGGTAAAACCTAGGGACCCCTTCTCAGAATAACATTTTTAAATAATTGAAAGAAACACCAAATTTCAACTGGAAGTTACTGAAAATAAAGATGTGTTTTCCCCCATCATGTTCACCAAATCTCTGAAATCTATACATAGATTTAGACCCTAAGTTATGAACCCCTGGCATAGTAGATAAAATTGGAACTGGCTTTGAATTCAAGAAGATATGGGTCCAAAAGCTTCCTTTAACATGTATTAGCTGTGTAGCCTTGGGCAAATCATTTAACTTCTCTAGGCCTCAGTTTCCTTATCTGTAAAATGAAGGAACTTGACTAAGATGGCTTCCAAAGTCCTTTCTAGCTCTCAAACTTTGTTCCCTTATAAATTCAACCAAATAAAATTAGCCAGCTAACTGCCAAACCATCCATTTTGCTGTGTTCTGCATAGAAGCCCACCTACCCCTTCATTGTTAAGGAATAGAAGTGATTTCCTAGGTGAAAAAGCAATACTTACTTTAATCCTGGCTCTACAGTCTTTAGACAAACATTACTATTTGCTTTAAAAACTTCCTTCAGCTGGGTTAATGGAATTCTTCCCATTTCCCACTAACAAAGATTCCTTATCAAGAAGTGCTCATGATTGTCTTCAAAAAACCTTTTTGGAAGGTCCTCCACTTAAGTCCTTGTTAAAAAGGACTTTCTTGCAATAAGTTCCTCCAAAATATATTAAAAAATCATATTAAAAGCATTCTCATAAAACATGCATTGAGAAAAGACAAATGAAATCCTCAAAGGCTCCATTATTGAAGAAAAAATTAATATTTGTACTGTTTCTAAATTGGAATAAAATTGCCAAGATGCAAACACCGTCCTATATCATAATCTATAAACCAGTCACAAATGTTAAATCAACTGTAAAAGTGATTTAAAATCTACATGAATAATTTTATTAAACTGATTTAAAATCACATTTTGTGCTACCTTCATTTATTAACTGCATCTCAGACAACAATGCTGTTGTAATGATTTCCATGAATACAGATACATACCCAAATAATGCAGGCAATTAAAAGTCTAACCTTTCCTGTTCAGCATATGTTTCTTGGGCACATGTTGGTGGGAAATAGCCTTGGACAATGTACACAGCTATAAATACAGTTGTGAAGAGATGTAAATACATCTCTTCAAATCTCTACTAATTCCTAATCACCAACCTATAATAATTTACACTGAAAGGTTTCATCCCATCTTTGCACATAGACAAGGTAGGTGGGCAGGTAATTCCTCCATGAGCAGCCAAAGCATATCACAGTCCTGGAAGATTCCAAACCTTAAAAACTTCCCAGTTAAAATGCTCTATAATTAAAACAAAGGTTTTCTTTCTGTGACATGTGTTCTGTTGAATATCATTTTAATCAAAGAGAAAATTATAATTAAAGAGTTACTTATCCATTCTAAGCCTGAGGCTGGCAAAGGAAAATGGCTTAATAAGTGAAAACGAGAACTTTCCTGTTCTTTCTTCATCACCCAGAAAAACTTTACCACAAATCAACAAGAAACCCCACATGAAAAGAGCCAAATTGGTAAATAATTCTAATATTCTGCATGCAAGCAGAGTGAGGAGCAGCAAATGTGTCTCAGGACAGAAAAAGCCCTACAATGAAGTTGGACAAGGGGTGGGGGAGGAGGCAGGTTTAAGTTAGAAGTTTCCCTGGGTAAAAGTGGGCATAATGCTAACCTCTACATGTGTTATGATAACAATCCAGGAAAGAATCATATTCCAGGGAAAAGAGTGCTGGATTTGGAGTCAGAGGACCTGAGTTCAAATTCCTGTTCTACTGTTTATTTCTTGTGTGACATTGGGTCAGTCATCCCTCTTGTCCTCATTTTCCTCACCTGTCAAATGAAGGTGTGTGACCGATGACCCATAAGGTCCTGCCAGTTTTAAGTCTATGATCCTACCTACAAGGACAAGTAAGACATAAAAATCTTATTCCAAATCCACTTGAGTAGAATTTTGCCTCTCCCTACTACTGTTACCAACCAATTATTTCATTGACAGGCATGAATAAAGCACTGACTATGTGCCAGGCATCGAGCTAGGTACTAGAGACACAAATACAAAGAATGAAATGCTGGCATACCCTGGAGACGCTGTATGAGTTCAATAACCGCCCACTGCAATAAAGCAAATATCTCAATAAAACAAGTCACGTTAATTTTTTGGCTTCTTGGTGTGTATGAAAATTGTATTTACACTATATTGCAGTCTTTTAAGTGCATAATAGTATTATGTCTAAAATTTGCATACCTTAATTAAAAATACTTTATTGCTAAAAATGCTATCCATCATCTGAGCTTTCAACAAGTTGTAATCTTTTTGCTGGAGGAGTCTTGCCTCGATGTTGATGGCTGCTGACTGATCAAGGCAGTGGTTGCTGAAGACTGGGGAGGCTGTGGCAGTTTCTTAAAACAAGACAATAATGAAGTTTGCAGCATCAATGGACTCTTCCTTTCATGAAAGATTTCTCTATAGCATGCAATGCAGTTTGATAGCATTTTATCATAGTAGAATTTCTTCAAAAATTGGAGTCAATCTTCTCAAACCCTACCGCTGTTTCATCAACTAAGTTTATGTAATACTCTTCAATGTTGCTGTGTCTCAGGGAATAGGGAGGCCCAAGGAGAGGGAGAGAGATGGGGGAATGGCTGGTCGGTGGAACAGTCAGAACACACACAACATTTATCAATTAACACCAGCCCTGGATTCAGGAGGAAATTCAAATCCAGCCTCAGGCACATAACACTTACTAGCTGTGTGACCCTAGGCAAGTCACTGAACCCCATTGCCTAGCCAAAACAAAACAAAACAAAACATTTATCAATTAAGTTTTATATGGGTGTGGTTTGCGGCTCCCCACAACAGTTACAATAGTAATATCAAAGATCTCTGCTCACAGATCACCATAACAGATATAATGATAATGAAAAAGTTTGAAATATTGTAAGAATTACCAAAATGTTACACAGAAACACAACGTGAGCACAAATTGTTGGGAAAATGGCACCAATAGCCTTGTTCAATGCAGGGCTGCTACAAACCTTCAATTTGAAAAAAAAACACACAGACTATCTGTGAAGCACAATAAAACAAGATATATTTGTATTCTCTACTCTTGGGGGCTTTATGTTTTATCAGAGGATAGTCTAACAAGCCCAAGTGTAATTTCCTTTGCCCATCCATAGAACCCAACAGGAATCATATGGCTTTATCTTGTTTTGTTTAATCTTAGCACAAATTTTTATGAAACATGTGGACTTTTTATAATTCAATATAGAACCTACATGGAAATGAACCATCCGGTTGTCTAGTAGATGTGGGACCAATGGCTCAGAGAACTACCATAACATCTGGATAATCTATTATTGCAGGAAGAATCGGAGGATGAGAGAGTTACACCTTCAAGGTCATTCAGTCAGCTTACAAATGTGAAAACTGAGCCTCAGGAAAGTATTTTCTGCCAACCACACAGCTAATAAATTTATAAGATTATGGATTTAAGCCTAGAAGTAACCTCAGAGGTCATCTAGTTCAACTGCCTCATTTTATAAATGAGAAAACATAGGCCTAGGAGGGTCAGTGTCTTGCCCAAGGTCTCCTAAGTAGTAGGAGGCAGAGCTTGGAATCAAAGCCAGGTCTTCTGTCTCCTAAAGTGTCCATTTTTTTCACTATGCCATGGTGCCTCCTGGTGGCCAAGCTAAGACTCGGCCCCAAGTTTCTTGCCTTACGTTTTTGGTTGTTTTCATCTCTCTTTGCGCCATGAACATAATGTGCATGTCTCCCTGATTTCTTTTATGACGCATTTCTCTTCTGTACTTCAGTCATAAGCCCTTAGCAAGAGAGGAATGTAAACAAAGATGTCTTTGTACAAGCTTCATTTGCTAAGAGCTATGTAACCTGCTTCTTTCTATAGTAGAATCTGAATGTGATTCCTTCTTGCAGGTCCACTGGGGATAACACTCCAAAGGTAAGGAAGATTTCCAGTGACAAAACTGGATTCCTCTGGGAAGAGGCTCTCTCCCTCTGAGTTTACAGCACATACTTAGTCAGACACTTTGCCAATTACTAACTGCCTACCCACAGTATTGACACAGCCTCCATGTGGTAACAAACGTCCCCTTACTCAGAAGCTTCAGAGCCCTAATTTCATTATGGGATCATTTGTTTCTGTGCCAGGACTCAAAATAATTCCCAGCTCCATTAAGGAGCACAGTGCACACACAAGACTGCCCCCTGAGTCACCTTGGGCTTGGATTTACCCAGCCCCCATGAAATCTGCCACGGCCACCTACGGTCACGTTGCTGACTTGCTTTGCACAGATAAATATTTCAAAGACCTTCATCCTGAAACATTGTTATTGTTCATAGAAGAGAGCCACAGTATCTGTTCCTTCAAGATGCCGGGTGACCTTTCACATCATTTCCCCCAAAAGTTAATTTCTGTGATTAATGCAATATACTGAAACCCATAAATCTGATCATCTGAAGGATTCAAATTAGGAATTATTGACAACTGATAGAACAGAAGTGCAGAGATGAAGCCGATTTTCTCATCTGTCCATCTAAATGTTGGAATATGTATTGATTAAAATATGACATGCTATAGGACCCACCATAAATCTAAATTCTATTAGATTAACACAGGCATTCAATTAACATAAAATGACAACAGAAGAGAAAAGGACTGCATGGTGGTCAACTGTTTGTAATATTTTAGCCAGCCTCAACATATATACCCAGATATCAGTGCATATGTATGCATATATGTATAGTTATAGTTGACAGTAAGGACCTGTGAGACACTTACTGAGAGAATTTATTAGTTTCATTTGTATGGCTCTAGTGATTAAAGATTTTTGGTCAGAAAAATAATGGTTCAATTAAAATCCATTTAATGCATTTATTAAGCATCTACTGAATGCAGATAGGTACTAGAATGGGAAAGGGAATTGAGTAAGAGATAGAAATGGGGTAACAAAGAGTAGGACATAACTGAAACTGAAACAATTCAACAGCAAAGAAGTAAAAATGGGAAGAGACAGTATAATTAAGGCCTGGAGGGTTAAGAGAGCAGACAAAGGTCCAAACAGTCAAAGCCAGGGGTGTGGCCTTCTAGATCCTTGGGCCAGTCCTTTCGATTGAGTCCAAATTTTACAGAACAAATCCTTCTATTAAGAAGATTTGTTCTGTAAAGTTTGGATTCAGTCAAAGGGCTGCACTTGAGGACCTAGAGGGCCACATGTGGCCTCGAGGTCACAGGTTCCATACCCCTGGTCAAAGCTATGGTTTTTCTAGTAGTAATAGGTGGCTGTGAGATTTGGATTACAAAGAAAGCTGAGTGTCAAAGAATCAAAGCTTTTGAATTGTGGTGCTGGAGAAGACTTTTGAGAATCCCTCAGACAGCAAGGAGATCAAATCAGTCAATGCTTAAAGAAATTAATTCAGACTATGCATTGGAAAGATAAATACTGAAGCTAAAGCTTAAATAATGAGAAGTAACTCATTGGAAAAGAATGGAAAAAACTGAAGGAAAAAGGGATGGCAGAGGACGAGATGGATAGATGAGATGGAAACAACAAACATGAACTTGGACAGACTTCAGGAGATAGTGGAGGACAGAAGGGCCTAGTGTGCTATGGTCAACGAAGAGTCAGATACAACTGAACAACAGGAAGTGGCACTTACAATGACTCTTAGGGATCTGGCTGTCCCTCTACTTTGCCTGCCAACTTCCTTGGCTTCCCTTAAGTCCCAACTAAAATCCCTTCTTGTACTGGAAGCCTTCTCCACTCCCTCAAAATTCCAGTGCCTTCCCTCTATTAAGTATTTTCTATTTATCCTGTATATAGCTTATTTTTACATACTTGTTTTTAATATTGTCTCTTCCATTAGATTGTAAGCTACCTGAGGATAGGGACTGTCTTTTGCCTCCTTTGTTATCTCCACGTATAGCACAGTGTTTAGCACCTACTTGCTCCTTAATAAATGATCAAGGGACTCCAAGATGGAGTGGAGAGGTGTAAGAACATTCCAGGAATGGGGGACAACCTATGTGAACCATAGAAGTAAGAGACAGAATGCTGAATCAGGGGAATAGTAAGTAAGCCAGTTTAGTTCAAAGATAGTATATGGGGGCTAGTGAGGAGGACTTATGTCTGGAAATGAAGGTGATAAAAACAATTTCAATCAATAACGTTTTAAAGAGGGGTGAAAAGGCTGAAATATCCAGAGCAAGGAGGTGATTATCTTGCTGTTCACACCATGTATGGGTTGTTATGGTCAGTTCTGGGTGCCACATTTTAGGAGGGATTTTGACAAGCTAAGGAGTATCTACAAGAGGGTAATCAAGATGGCAAGGGACCACAAGAGTGTGCCAGTCAAGTACAACATCTGGTACTCTTAGGCCCATGTCTCTAGAGTAGATTTACAAAATATGGTCCATGTTCATAGTAATTCAGCACCTTGAAGGAAGTATATGTGTGTATGAGTATGTATATGTGTATGAATGTGTGAGTGTATGTATGTGTATGAGTGTGTGCAATTGTATGTGTGTGAGAGTGAGTATGTGTGTGTGAGAATGTGAGTTAGTGATCATATGTGTGTGCGTGTAGGTTAGTAAGTGTATGTGACAGTGCAATAATTCTCCAGGTTAAGGAGCAAAACTCTAACAATATGCTAAGGGTTGAGCCCCCGGCTCTCTCCTCCTCCTACTACTTTGACTACTACTACTACCACCACCACCACCACCACCACCACCACTACTACTACTACCCCTACTACTACTACAACTATTGATACTATTACTAACTACTACTACTATTACCATTGCTACTTCTACTTACAATGATGATTATTATAACTAGTAGTTTTGTAGCACTTTAAGGTTTGCAAAGTGTTTTATATATGTCATATCATTTGATTCTCACAACAACCATGTGAGATAGGTATTATTATTATTATTATTATTATATTATTATTATTATTATTATCCCCATTTCACAGCTGATAAAACTGAGACTGAGAGATTAAATTATTTGCCCATGATCCCATGGCTAGTAAATGTTTGAGGAGGGATTTGAACTCAGTTCTTCCTGATTCCTAGTCCAACACGCTATCCATTGTTCCACCCAGCTACCTATAGGAAAGGTCACTACCCTGTGTGGTTCTGCATCCCCAGAAAGAGATATCAGGTGACATAGACAAAGTCAATCATGAGTGTTTATGAGAAATAATATTAAATCCAGCAAATGTATTGTTTAACAAGCTTTAAACATAAGCACTCACTCCCACACATACACACTCTCACATACACTTACTAACCTACACTCACACGATCACTAACTCACATTCTCACACACACATACTCTCTCTCACACACATACAATCGCACACACTCATACACATACATACACTCACACATTCATACATATATACATACTCATATACATATACACACACTCACACTCACATATACACACTCACACATACACATATACTCTCACATTCACACACACATACCCACTAACTCACACTTTCACATACACATATACTCTCTCTCATACTCACACACATACAATCATACACCCTCATATACATATACACACTCACATTCTCATACACACATATAAACACATACACACACACATACACACACAACTAAGGGGAAGTAAGGCAGCGGCAGGGTGGGGGTTCCAGTTGTTCACAGCTGGCCTATTTCCCTCAGCACTTAAGGAAGGGGCATCTGGGATAAAGGAGCAAAGTCATATAGCTCTCCCTTTGTCCTTTCTTCTTGGAGAAGGGCACTGCAGATGTGGCAGATACCAGCTGCTACCATGGACAACTGCCATGGCCCCCCTGCATCGTCTTCTCCAGAGTCTTTGCCCTCCCCATCAAGAGATTATCTCTGCTTAGTTTCTTCTCTTCCCAAAGTAGGAAGAGCTGCAAATCTCAGAATTTTTGTGGCCAGCCAACCCCCTGTCAGAGTTGTAGAAGCATCAGTTAAAGGAACTGAAGTTGTTTAGCATAGAGAAAAATAGAGCTGACATCTGTCTCTAAGCCTTGAAAAGTCTTCCAATGTGGAAGGATCTGTTTGGTCCTGAAAAGGTGGAGCGGAAAAAATAAGTGCTAGACTTGGAGTCAAGAGATACCTAGTTTCAAATCTTGCCTCTGACACTTACTAGCTGTGAGAACTTGGGTATGTCTCTTGACTTCTCTGAGCCTCAGTTTCCTCAACCGCTAAATGAGGCTAATAATATCTGTAATACCTACTTCACAAGATGATTGTAAGGCTCAAGTGGTTTACAAAAGTTAACAGGCTTGCTTTAGAAACTTCAGTTATTATTATTGTTATTATTTTTTTATCCTTATCATCATGTTGCAAAAAAAAGCATATTGGGTTCAATGGAAGGAAAATCTTTGCTTCAATTTTTGTTGTTGTTTTTTAGTCATTTTTCAGTCATGTCTGACTCCTTTTGATGCCATTTGGGTTTTCTTGGCACAGATAGTGAAGTGGTTTGCCATTTCCTTTTCCAGATGAGAAAACTGAGGCAAACAGAGTTAAGTGACTTGCCCAGGGTCACACAGCTAGTAAGCATCTGAGGCCACATTTGAACTCTGATTTGAAATCAGGAAGACACATCTTCCTGACTCCAGGCCCAGAGCGCTATCCACTATGCCCCTTAGCTGTCCTTGCTATGATTAGAGCTGCCTAACAACAGAATGATTTGTCTTAGGAGGAAATATAGGTTTCTTGCCTCAAGAGATCTTGAAATAAAAACTGAATGACCCTTTGATAGTTTTTCTTAGAGAAAAAACTCTTGATCCATCATGAGCTGGACAAGACGGATTCCTCCTAGCTCTTGGTTTCTAGGTTTCTATTTCTTTATATAGGTTATTCTCACAGGAAGCTGTCAACCTATATGTCAAAAACATTATTTCCCCTACTACTTGCTGGCTTTGACTTTGCTGGGAGAATAGGAAGATAGTTCTAGAGTTGGAAGGCCCTACAGAGGCTATCTAGTCCAATAGAGGAGACGTGGGTCCAGGGAGTTAAGTGACTTGTCCAAGGACCTACAGACAGAAAGTGACAAAGCCAACATTCAAACTCAGATTCTGACAACCTGGAGTCAGGGCTATTTTCACTACGCCACGCTGACAAAGCAAGTCTATGACAGAACTATGACTACTTTTATCAAAGCAGATTAATCATAACCTGAGGGCAGGTTGTAACCTCATACCATTTGAATCATACTTAACTTTCAATCAACCAAAATCCCAAGTTATTTTTATACTATTAAGGTTTTTCTCCCAAATCCTGAATTTGTGCAATTCATACTCTTAATCTAAACTTTCATGTCTCTGATTTATCTTATTAGAATGAGGATCCAAAGATACACATCAGTAGTGTGGGACAGTGGGCCATACCTGTCATATATTACTAATGTCTTCCTATTTGAATCATCTGAAAATCTGATAAAAATTCTTTCTAAGTCTTCATCTGCATCATTGAAAAATGTTAAACAGATTAAGGCCAAAGACAGAGAGAGCCCTGCGGTGGTTAACTGGAGACATATAACTTGATTGACATTGATGCTTTAATCAATACTCTTTGGATAGGATTATTCAACCCATTACAAAGCCACTTAGTAGTAGTTGTTCTTGGGTCCACAATAGCACAAGGATAGCAGTATTTGTTGAAATACAAATAAATAATGCCTGCATTCTTTCCCTTATTTACCAGTCTAGTGAATCTATCAGAAAACAGAAATGTCATTGGTAGACCTCTACCAGTGACTAGTAATTACTGACCGATTCCCAACTCCAGAACTATCTAAGAAGATTTCCTACAATTTTGCTGGCCTTCAACATCAATAAACCTCACCTGGAATCCTACTGTTGATGAGATACTCTCTTTCCATAGCTATGAAAAAATAGCCAAAAGAAGTTGTCACATTTCTAACCAAATAGTGTTGTTAGTTCAATACTAAATATTCTCCCAGAACACATGGACCATACTGTGGCTTTCAAGAGGACCATAGCTATTTTTGGTACTAACTGAAGAGTAGAATTGGCTTTGAAATAGTTTCAGTGAAATTTGGCATCAGGTAATGAAATTATAGGCACAGCAAAAAGGAGGGGAGAAAATAAGAGAGCTATATGTTTATTGAAGATAACTAGAGAAATATAGGGTGTCCCTAAAGTCTTGGTTGGGTTAAAACAGCACTAAGACTTTTGGGACACCCTGTATGATAATAGTTTACATTTGTATAACACTCTAAGGCAGCATGGAATAGTAGATAGACACCTAGCCTTTGAGTCAGGAAGACCTGAATTCAAGTCTTACTCCTAATACATACTAACTGTGTGGCCCTGGGCAATCAATTAACTTCTTAGTGCTTTTGGCAATTTTCTAAGACTGAATTATAAAGAAGGTCCTAACCTGCTTTGTAAAGGGAGTTTCATCTTCTGGAAGTTACCTATATCAGTGAAATTGGAGGTCCAGTCTCCATGTCTATAGTGTAGTATGTAATGTTCTTTATAACAATCCCTGCAGAATAGGTAGTAAATGATTTCAAAAGTGAGGTAACTGAGTCTCAGAGACATTATAAGACCTTCCTATGATCTCATAGCTGATAAGTATCTATTCTACAGTGAGAATCAAGGTCTCCTGACTTACTCCACTACATCAAGCTGCCCCTGACCTAGATATATAATTCTTCCTGCTAAGAAAGGTGAGTGGGTTTGTGGGAAACCCTGATTATCAAAAGAACAAGATGAGAGAAAGTTTCATTGGAAAAGAAAAACTTGGCAGAGCTAAAATTTGGATGGTTAGAAACTGAAAGTCTCCAGCATAATCCACTCTCCAAACAAAAAGCAACAGAGAGAAAAGGAGACAGCACTACTGAGTGCATTGGATGGCAAAAGAGTGAAGTGGTTCCTGGGGATAGAATTCCAGGAAGAGGGATTAGAACATGGCACCAAAGATATTGGGGAGAGGTGGAAGCAGTGAATAAGGAAAGGAGATTGTGGCCATTAACTCGTATCTGTGACGGAGTACAATTAGGATATCTGGGCTACTCTCAATAAAAAGACAATGCAAAACTGGTGAGAAAGGTACATTGGACACGCCACCCAGACACATATGCAAAGTGTTCGGGTCCTATGTGAGCTGGGGCAATTCCAGTATGCTCTCAAAAGCTTCATTTTTTCTCTATAAAATAAAGGAGCTGGACTAGATGATCTATCAGGACTTTTCTAGCTCTAAAATTATGTTGAATTCTGATTCTGTGAATGACTATCATTTGTTTTGTTAAAAAATATTGATATTTTATTGTTGTTTTTATATGATCTTTATTCTATGATCTCGGAGAAGCATTTCTGATAAGAAAAAATGAAAAAGGGAGGGGAAAAATCACTTCAGGAAAGACAATCAACAGATAAACTAAGTCTGACAGCACATGTCATCTTTTTGTCTAATTGAAAGGGAATGATGTTTCCCTCACAGCTGAAGGGGAATGATGTTCCACACTCATATTTGCCTCCGTCTACAAAGAAGGGATGGAATTTCCTTTTCTCATCTTTTCTCTAAGATCAGTCTTGCTCATTATGGTCATATAGCATTAAGTTCTGGTTTTAATGTCTTTCCACTTGCTTTCTGCTTGCTTTACTCTGTATTAGTCAATGTAAGTTTTCATATGGTTCTCTGAATTCTTCATACTCATCCTTTTCTTATGATATAGCCACATTCCACTATGTTCATGCACCACAATTCATTTATTCATTTCCCAGTCAGTGGGTATCTGCTTTGCTTCCAGCTCTTTGATGGCACAAAACACGTTGCTCTGAATATTTTCGTATATATGGTACCTTTTTCCCTTGACCACCTTTAGGTAAAAGCCCAGGAGTTGGCTCTCTGGGTCCAAAGATATGGACAATTTGGTCATTTTTTAAGCATAATTACAATTTGCCTTCCAAGATGTTTGGGCCAATTCACAGCTTCCCCAGTACTATACATCATTGTGTCTTTTTCCAACTCTTCTCTATCATTAGCTATTTCCATCATTTGTTATTTTTGCCAATTTGCTGGATATAAGGTGAACATCATTCTGTTCAAATTGAACAAAAAGGCAACATGATGCAGCAGGGGGAAATTATGAATTTTGAGTCAGAGGACTTGAGTATGACTCCTGGCTATGCCACTTGCTCCTTCTGTGACCCTGAGCCTCTCTGGGGCTCAGTTTCATCTTCTATAAAATAAGGAGTTTGGACTCAATAACCCCGAAAGTCCCTTATAACTCTAAATTGTAAGCCTGTGAATATTTATCAAGTATTTACTATACTATAATGTCTTCTACCAAAGCCTTCAGGATACCCAGATAACCTAACCCAAAAGGCTGAGTTGCTAAGGAAAACCAAGATGGCATAGTCTTTGCCCTTGAGGGAGAAAACACACATGTAATAAACTCAATATTAATATTAGGTGGCATCTACCAAGTGCCAGATGAGCGCTGGTCCAGATAACAAACACTGCAGCACTTTAGAGAAGGGAGATGCCCCTTGATTCATGGTGTTAACAGTACTGATTCAATCATGGTTCCAAAATTATCTAAAAGTGAGATGATGTCTCTCCCAGTCACTGTAGACTTTTAGGTGGATGATCACCTGCCAGAAACATAGAGGGAATTCATGCTTTACAAATTTGATAACTTCTGAGGTACCTTCTGTGAAACCCTCAAAGACAAGGAAGAGTAAAATCAATCAATTTTTATTAAGACCTATTTTGTGCTCAATACTATGCTAACTGGGTGGGATAGAAAAAGAGGCAAAACATCCCTGTTCTCAAGGAGCTTACAGTCTAATGGAAGAGATAACATTCATACAAATATATACAAAGCAAGCTATACACAAGATAAATAGAAAATCATTAACACTAGAATTAAGCACTAGAATTAAGAGGGACGGAGGAAGGCTTCCAGTAAAATCTTAGTTAAACCTTCAAGGAAGCCAGGGAGGTCAGTAGTTGGAGTGGAGGAAGGAGAGCCTTCTAGGCATGGAAGATAAACAGAAAAAAATTCTGGAGCTATGAGATGGAGTGTCTTGATCTTGGAACAGCCAAGAAGCCTGTTTTACTGGATTGAATAGTACACAGAGGGGAGTAAAGTGTAAGAATACTGGAAACGTAGTAAGGGGCTTGGTTATAAAGGGCTTAGAAGGAACAGAAATACTTTCAGTCTTGCTCAGCTGCAGATGAATAGGGTGCAACAGATGATATCAAGATACTGAACTCAAATGAGAAACCCCATTAGAAGACAAGTGTGAAAGAAGAGCCAGCCCTTTCAAAAACCAATGAAGTCAGCAAAGTGTATTCGGCTGTTTTTATCTCCTCTTTCACTACCGTC
Source organism: Phascolarctos cinereus (assembly GCF_003287225.1). Lineage (NCBI taxonomy): Eukaryota > Metazoa > Chordata > Mammalia > Diprotodontia > Phascolarctidae > Phascolarctos > Phascolarctos cinereus. The sequence continues at coordinate 288,962,930 of NW_027555625.1, read as the reverse complement.
TCCTCTCTGGCTTGCCCTTGGTCCACACCTGTCCAGTTCCCTCCATCAAGAAGAAATGCTCTGCCAAAGTCTTTCCTCTAATAAAGTGTTGTCTGCTTAACAGGGTACCCTTTAAGAAGAGTTTGTACTTTAAGAGGTTCTAAGAGTATTTGCATTTCAAGAGGTAAGGGCAATACTTATCACTAAGAAATGAGTTTTTAATTTTGAAATATCAGGAAATCACTGGGGAAACACCTGAGAGCACGGAACCCCTCTTCTTCTGGGACTACTTCACTTTCCTGCATGCAAGAGCAGTCCAAAGCATCGGGCACTAAGAGCCCATTACCTGTGGGCAGTATGATTACCAACGCCCTAGACACAAGGAGAGGCAATCTGCTTGCTCCAGTCTCTGGCCTGGAGCCACAGTAAAGTTGGTGGGGTTCCTAATTCAGTCCAGATGCACACACATGTTTCGCATGGGGCATGGGTATTGTCTCACTCAAACAGCAGCCATCTGACAGTCTGGTATGTAACGGGAGCCTATGGCATCTCCAGGAGTAATTTCATCTTGTGAGAACCAGCAGCCACAACCCTCAAACGGTGGGGAAGAGAAAGGTTGATGTGAAAAATGATTGAAAAGGAAATGTCTTCTCATCATCTCCCTGAGGACAGAGAGAGAAGCACATTAACCCACCCTGGGAGGCGGAAGACCACAGGCTTTGTCATCTGATTCCAGAAGGATGGAGGCTTATACCAAGTAAAATACCTCTCTCCAGACCTCTTCATAAACAACTCAATTAGCAGACCAAACAGTTCCCTTACAGCCCGCCTGCCTTACAATCACAGAATGTTAGAGCTGGAAGGGACCAGAGAGATCATCAAATCCAGCACCCAGCATTTTGCAGATGAAGAAGTTTTGAGGCCCAGTGAGAAGTGATACAAGCAAGGCTGTCTTCTTTAAAAAAGAAAACCTTTTCATCCTCGGCTTCTTCTTTGTGTTAAATACTGTTAGGGCAACTAAGAAAGTTTAACCAGTCGGACTCTCTAAAGTAGCCCACAACCAAGTTCAGTGCTGTGTTGACTCTGCAAACCTCCCAAGAATGAGTAAAAGTTACTTTTTTTTCCCCCAACTCACTTTTTATTCTGTTTGTGGATATTGGGTGCCCTCTTGTGGCCAACTAAGAATTCCCAATTCTGACATTAATGAAATAGAAAAGGGAGAGCCAAAAGACCTTTGCACACAGGAAATATAGATACGATATGAAACCAGAATGCATATTCTAAATATAAATTGGGGTACAAAGACACCCTCAAGTTGCTGCTATTAAGCACCGACTTTTCCACATGTCCACTAGCAGTTTTGTGAGGAGTTAATACAGTTTCCAAAGCCTGTGGGCTTTCATTTTCAGTTTTTTAGCTTCCTCATTATCTTCCTCAAAGAATATTAGAGTGTTAAATATTAAGACTTAATGAATAGCATTGAGTGCTAGTAAATTGAGAAGGGACTTTGGCAATCATCTTGTTCAAATCATACCTAAAAAAAGACTTCCAACTGTAATATACCCAGTAAGTGGTCATCCAGCCTGATGAAAGCCTTTAATGAAGAGAAATACGACCTTTCTAGGCACCCTATTCCACTCCTTGATAGCACTAATTATTGCACTTTTCTTCCTTCCTCGCTTCTTCTCTTTCTTCCTTTCTTCCCTCCTTCCTCCTTTCCTTTTCTTTCTTCCTTCCCTCCTTTTCTCCCTCCCTTTCTTCTCTCTTTCCTTCCTTCTCTCCCTCCCGTGGTTCCTAGCTGACTGTTTTACTGGGTTCCAAGTCTGGAACCTTAAAAGGTTCTGCATAAAGAAAATCAGTGCAGCCAAAATTAGAAGGAAAGCATAAAACTGAGGGGAAAAAATTTACAGCAAGTTTCTCTTATAATGGCCTCATTTCTCAAATACTCCCAGGAAGGTGCCCATGTTCCCACTTCAAAACAATGTTGAGTCTTCAGTGGCACTAAAAAAATTGAGCAAAATTATTTTTGTCTTCATTTCTTCAGTGGGGTGGCGTGGGGTGGGAGGGAGAGAAAATAAATGCTTATTAATTGAAAAAAATAAATTAAATGAATAACAATCATATTTTACTCCCATCCTCTGTGTGGACAGGGAGAGTTTGGATTTCCAGGCTCCTAATATTTGAATTTGTGCTACAAAATGTGCTCAGGGATAATTATATAGAGATGACCTATCTAAAATCTTCCTTTCATCCATCTCTCCCTTTCCTCTTTTATCTTCTCCCTCTTTCTCTTCCTCTTCTCCACCTCCATCTTCTCTAAAATCTATGTTTCCCAGTCAATAAACTAGCCACTTGTAAGACATCCAGGTAGAGAAATGCCTCTGACGTGCCTGAGGATTTCCAAATCCTGGGTTTTATATCTCTGTTTCTGAGTAGAACCATATTGGTTAGTAGATTTAATGTGTCCCAGAATGGAATTTGGGCATCAGTTTTTCTGAGTGGATCCCTCTCTCCAACAGGAAAATACTCAGTAATCAGCAGTATCTTAAGTCCTCTAGATGCAAAGTTTAGGGGAGTATGGAGTTAACAGATCAGCTCAACTTGAAGTCATTGACAAAAGGGGAACTCAGGATAAAGGCATTTGGCATCTTAAGATCATGGGCTCACAGGGGAATCAATAAAAAAAAAAAGTGAAGGAAAGTGACCTAACAGTACCAGATCTCAAATTGCATTACAAAGTGGTAATCATGAAAACAATCTGGTACTGGCTAAGAAATAGAGTGGTGGATCAGTGGAATAGATTAGGCATACAATCCATAGTAGTAAATGGCCATAGTAAATAGTGTTTTATAAACCCAAAGATCCAAGTTTTGGGGACAAGAATTAACTATTTACAAAAACTGATGGAAAAACTAGACAGCAGTTTGGCAGAGATGAGGAACAGAACAACATGTCACACCGCATACCAAGATAAAGTCAGGATAAGTTTATAATTTAGACATAAGAGGTGATATCATTAGCAGATTAGAGGAGCATGGAAATTTTTACCTGTCAGATCTATTTATGACCAAACAAGAGATAGAGAGGATCACAGGAAGTAAAATGAATAAGTTTGATTACATTAAAATAAAAAAGGGGTTATATAAACAAAACCAATGCAGCCAATATTAAAAGGAAAGCAGAAAACTGGGAAGAAATTTTATATCAAGTTTCTCTTACAATGGCCTCATTTCTCAAATAAATAGAGAACTGAGTCAAATTTCTAAGAATATAGATCATTGCCCAACTGATAAAGAGTCAAATGATATGAACAGGCAGTTTTCAGAAGAAGAAATCTAAGCTATCTATAATCTTATGGTGATGAAAAAAGCTCTAAATTACTATTGATTACAGAAGTGCAAATTAAACCACTCTGAAGTACCATTTCACACCTATCAGATTGACTAATATGACAGAAAAGGAAAATGACAGATACTGGAGGGATGTGTGGAAAATTAGGACACTAATGTGCTGTTGGAGGAGTTGTGAACTGATCCAAACATTCTAGAGAGTAATTTGTAACTATACCCAAAAGGCTATAAAACTGAGCATATTCTTTGACCCAGCAATATCACTACTATGTCTGTATCCAAAAGAGATCAAAGGAAAAGCACTAATAAGTACAAAAATATTTATAGCTGCTCTTTTTTGTGGTGGCAAAATTAGAAATTAAGGGGATGTCAATCAACTGGGGAGTGGCTAAACAAGTTGTGGCACATAATTGTGATGGAATACTATTGTGCTATAAGAATGCTGTGCAAGATGGTTTCAGAAAAACCTGGGAAGACTTATATGGACTGATGCAAAGTGAAGTGAGCAGAATTAAGAGAATACTGTATACAATAACAGCAATATTACAGGATGATCAACTATGAATGACTTAGCTATTCTGATCAATAAAATGATCCAAGCTAATTCCAAAGGATGTATGATGAAAAATGTTATCCTCCTCTAAAGAAAGAACTGGAGAAGTTTGAATGAAGATTGAAACATATTTTTTCAATTTTTTTCTTTTTTTTTTTTTGCAACATGGCTAATATGGAAATATGTTTTGCATGATTTCACATGTATAATTGACATCACAATTTTTGCCTTCTTAATTGGTAGGGGAGAGATAGGAGGAAGGAGAGAATTTGGAATTAATTTTCTAAATGAAATGTTAAAAATAAATAATACTTTAAGAGGACCATAGGCTTATAGATCTGGAGCAGGAAGGGACCTCAGAGACTATTTAGCCTGACCCCTTCATTTTATAGATGAGAAAACTGAGGCCAAAGGAAGTTAAATAACTTGCCTAAGGTTGTGCAGGTTCCTCAAGAGGCAGGATTTGAAGCCATGTCTCTGGCTTGGGCATACCATGGTTTAGATAAACACATGCTTTCTACATTTTAATCCTCAGTAAAAATAATAACAATAGTAACAACTTGAATTACTTACCTCAAAGGATTATTGTAAAGACAGAATTATATAACATGTGTTAAAACTCTTTATAATCTTAAAGTGTTTTGTAAATGTGAGCCATTGTTATTAATAATCACTGTTGCTGTAGTACTTTAAGATTTACAAAGCACTTTTTTGATCCTCACAACAACCCTGGGAAATAGGAACTAAAGGTATTATTATCCTCATTTTACAAATAAGGAAACTGAGTCTCAGAGAGGTTATATAACAATTAAGTATCAGAGGAAGAATTTGAACTCAGGTCTCAACTCTAATTTCAGAGCTAGGTTCAAATCCAACTTATGTTGTTTGCTATGTTTGTGACCTCAGGCAAGTCAATTAATCGTTCTGGGATTTTGCTTCTATGCCTGTAAAATAAAGTTGGAGGTTATATTAGATAACCTCTAAGATGATTCCCAGTTCTTAATTCAATGAACTAGACTGGATGCTACTTGAAGACAGTGATGTATACTCCTTCTGAATCCCTTACACAGTCTAAGCCCTCAGTAAATATTTATTGATTGGAATTTAATTGAAGAAAGCTGAATTTCTTATTTTCCATTCTCCTTATTTCCCAGAAGTCAGAGAAGCAAACACTAGTTATTGCAGGGCAGCTTAGCCTTTCTACAGCCCAAGTTGCAATAGCCCAGAAGTTAGAATAATGCACATCTGTTCTGGGTTCCATTCAAATAAGGTAATTGACTGAGTACTGGAAGAGCCCCTGGCTAGTGCTCCCAGACACTGGTGTTCTAACAAAGCTCTACATGATTTGTACTGAGGGGCCATGGATGGAAGCTTTTAGGGTAATTGGGACCAGTGGCATCTTTTATAAAACAATAGTGTAAGTGCCAGGAATATACAGACCATGGAGAGTAGAGGTTGATATAATGCAAAGGGTCAGATTAGGGACTACAATATTATAGAAAAAAAGGATTTTAGATTTGGATTCAAGGGAGCTGGGCTCAATTCCTGGTTCCACCACTGTGTGACTATAGGTAAATCTCTAAGCTCTAAGATTAACCTCCTCTAAACTAGCTTCCTCTTTTAAAAAGTGAGGATAACAATATTTGTCATCTCCACCTCACAGGACTGTTGTGAGGAAAACACTTTGTAAAACCCGCAAACATTAGATAAATGTGAAGTAATATAACTGTTGGGAGACCTGGGTTCTAGTTCTTACTGTATTACACACTTGTGCTGTCCCCCTTCCCACAGCAGCAGAATGTAAGTTCCTTGAGATCTGGGGGCCATTTAATTTATCTGTGTATCACCCTTCCAAACACATACACAGTTATCAGCATCTTACACTGAGTAGGCGCTTAAAAGCTTGTTGATGACCTGGAGCAAATTATGTCTTTCTGGGCCTCAATTTCTTTGTCTATAAAAAAGGGGGTTGAATTGGATGATTTTTTAAGAGCTCTGACATTCTATGAGTTTGTAAATGATTAGATGAACTTGAACAAAAGATGGACTGCCTCCAGGTGGGTGCAACCTCAGTAATTAGCAAATCACTGGACTTAAGGTCAGTCAGGACTGATTGGCTGACTTACAGCAAGTCAATGGACTTAAAGAGATTTTCCTATCACCCATCGACATGGAAGGATCACCCCTCATAAAGAGACCCTTCTTATGCCTTCCTTATGATCTCTGTTCATGAAAATTTAAGAACTGGGGCCCAATCACCCACAGAGATTGATACAGAAATAATGTTCTTTTTGCTCTGAATCAAATTCAATGACTTACTATGACACCAAGGCCCCCAGAAGTTAACAGATAACCTGGGCTTATCCAGAGGATCAAAGCTATTCCTAAAAAAAAAAGATTATCTTCCTGAACTAAAAACTTTTGGAAAATATGTCTATGAATTCTAGGAGGACCTTTGTATTCTGTGTCTCCTTGAGTAAATAGAAAAAAGACAAAAACAAACAAACAAAAAATAAAAAATAAAAAACAAAACCAAAAAAACCCAAGATGGTCAAGTATCTCTGCCAACCAAAAATTTAGATTTATTTCTCCAAACTCGAGTTCCATATCCCAGGAAAATCCAGATGGCTCTGAGCATGCTGACAGCTAGCACTTTTGAAGAGTTCTATAGCCATCTTAGAGGTAATTTATATGCCAATTTAAATAAAATACATTAAAATTAGGGTGACCCATGCTCTCAGAAAACAATCAATCACTGGGAAGTCAGTATGATGTAATACATGGTTTAGTGACTGTATTTATCATATGCAATGTCTGAGACTGCCAGCTGCTTTATTCCTCCTTTTCTTCATTTTCAGAGTTTCTCTCAAGTTCAGCTTCTAATGTCTGGAGATGTACCTCCACTCTAAAAACCTCAGTGCACATGATGACTCCTTTTGCTGAAGGAGAGTAGAGGTTGAAACTCTTGTTTTCTCTATTTTGTTCTTGAGTCATTTCAATGGTGACCTCACTTGGGGCTTTCTTGGCAAGGATCCTGGAGTGGTTTGCCATTTTCTTCTCCAGTGGATCCACTTTGTCAGGCAATCAGAGGTAAAGTGGCTCATCCAGGATCACAAAGCTAGGAAGTGTCTAAGGCTATCTTCAAATTCAGGTCTTCTTCCCTCCAGGCCCAGTGCTTTATCCACTGAGCCGCTAGCTGCCATTTTCTCTCAAGGTAGAAGCAACAGCCAACTACAGCAGAGAAGTGTGTGGCAGAAGGAGGGCTGAATTTGGAGACAAACGATACAGTGTCAGATCTCTCTAACCCGTATGATTTGGGGCAAAGCATTTACCTTCTCCACTGAAAGGTGAGTTCTTAAAAAGTGAGGAAAACATCTTTGCCCTTCTTTGTGTGCTCAGCCCTTAGCAGAGTGCTTGGCACACAGTAAGCACTTAATAAATGCTCATGGATGATGATGGGGTTGATGGATCAATTTCCTGGTTTGCAAAATGAAAGGGATGACCTAGATGACCCCTTCTCACTCTAACTATGGCTTTCAATAATGGTAAATACATTCTTCCCTGCTTTGTTGTATTATGCTAACACATCTCCCCTGGCATCTGTTGTCTGTGTTTCCTGGTTGTTCTTTCAGCTTAATGTTGTAACCCAGCTTCACCAATCTGACCTAATTTCCATCCCTAGCACTCTAAAGTCTCAGGGGAAAAGAGTCAGAAAAGGGGAAACTGATCTGAGAATCATCAAAAGACACGAACACAATATGTCCAGGTTGTTTCTTTGAACAACTTCAACCTTCTGCTTAGTAATTATAATCCTTTGAATTTATAAAGGCCTCTTCTATCCACAAGGTGCTTTCCAATCTGGTAGTTCATTTCATTCTCACATTTCCCTAGACAGGTATTATCTTAATTTTATAAGAGTAAATTGAGGCCTAGAGAGTTTATGACTTATCCAAGGCCATTCGGTGAATTAATAGTGCGATCAGGGACACGATACAGAAATACTATGATGCAGTGAGAGTGTGCTAGGCTTGGTATTACAGATATATGGGTTCAAATCCCACATCTGACTCTGAGTAGCTATAGGACCATAGACAAGTCACTTAATCCATCTGAGCCTCAGTTTACTACCCATCTATAAAACAAGAATAATAACCTCACAAGGTTATTATATGGCTCAAAGGAAATAATGTGTGTGAATTGCTTTTCAGACTTAAAATCTTTATAAATGTCAGATATTATTATTATTATAGCAACCTAAAGGGAAAGACCTCTCAAATCACTTTATATTAAATCATTGGGACTAAGAGCTGGAAAGGACCCTAGGTATCACACAGTCCAACCATTTCATTTTTTAGCACTGAGCAAACTGAGACTTAAGAAGTCCCAAGATCATACAGGTACTAAGTAGTTAAACCAGGATAAAAACCAAGGTCTTCTGTCTCCAAGTTTACTGTATCACACCACCAGCTCCAACAAATTGCAAATATGAAGAGTCTAGCCTTATTTATATGATACACATTGGCCTCTAATCCACTTTTTATGCCCCCAGTTCAAGTAAGCACCAAAAATGAGGTAGAGGGAATACCAACTGCCCTGATTTTTTTTCCTTTGACCTTTAGTTAAATCTACTTAAATTTTATATTGGTCACATGGAATTGTTCAATATTGTACCTACAACATAGCATGCTGGTAAGCTGACTCTGTTGTAAACTCCAGAGGATGGCAGAAAATAAATAAACAAATATAGATAGATAGATAGATAGATAGATAGATATACACACACACATACACATATGTGTATATATGTATATATGTATGTATATTATATATATGCACATATGTGTATATACATACACACACACATATACACACATAAAATAAGGGGTTTAAAAATGTTTGTGCATTTGACTTGGATTCAATAGACAAGTGAGACAAGACAAAAGCACACTGCTCTGGTGGCCCTGCGGGAATGATGTCCGTCATAGGATTTAGAACTAGAAGGAAACTTCCTTAGAGAATTTCCAGACCTTCCCTTCAGATGAGAAAAGTGAAGCCCAATAAGGGAAAGATCACCAAGCAGCAGAATACAGACTTCATTCATAAGATCACAGAACTTCGGAGATTTCCAACTGGTATTTCAAACCTTCCATGAGTTTCAGTGGCCAGCAAGTCCAACCCCCATTCCCAAAGAATTCCCCAGCACAGCATCCCCATTAAATGGTCTTCCAGCTCTGCTTCAAGACCTCTAGCTACCAAGGCAGGCCTTCCGACTTTCAGGTAGCTCTAACTCATTGCTTACTTTTACCACTATGTGTCTCTATGCAAGTATTCAGTTTAATAAACATTTATTAAACCTCTATTTGCAGAAAACTCTGTTAGATGCTTATCATTTCTAGATATATACACACACCCAAAAAGATATTCCCTACCTTAAGGGGTTTCCATTCTACTGGCGTATGTTCACACATGTACACATATAAGTAAATATGATGTAATTTAATGATAGAGCACAGTAGATAGAGTGCCAGGCTTGGAGTCAGAAAGATTCATCTTCCTGAGTTCAAATCTGGCATCAGACTCTTGTTAACTGTGTGACCCTGAACAAGTCATTTAACTTTGTTTGCCTCAGTTTCCTTATCTGTAAAATGAGCTGGAGAAGGAAATGGCAAACCACTCCAGTATCTTTGCCAAGAAAACCCCAAATGGGGTCAGGAAGGGTCAGACGTGACTGAAAACTGACTGAACAACAACAGTACTAACAACTGTAGGGATCAAGAAAGGTTTGTTTGGGAGGAAGCAACTAAGCTAAGGATTCTAACAGGTAGGAGGAAGGAGGAAATGAACTTTGGGCACAGGGAAATAGACTATACAAAGACACTGAGATGGAGGATGAAATGCTAAGCCCAGGGAACACCGAAGGTGATCATTTGGCTGGAAGTGAGGATACGTGGAAGGTTTTAAATACCAAATGGAGGAATTTCTCTCTGACCCCAGGGTCTTCTCCACATTTAGTGCCCTTTCCATTGCTGTAGCATTCAGCCAACTGAGCAACATACCCCAAGAGGGTACCCCTACAGCAAGGGCTTTCTGCCAAAGGATAATCAACTCCTGACCTCAACACAGTGTGCACTGGACCAAGGTCCCCAACCCTCAGGGTTTGTCAGACATATCCGCAAGTGTGATAGCCATAGGGATATTGGCAGCAGCTTCCCTAAAAGTGAAAGATACCAAAACAGAGGAACAAAAAAGCCATGCACAAGAGAGAGGACTGGCTCTCTGAGAGAATGGAAATTATATTGTTGGTCGGTTAGTCAGTTGTTGGCCTTCCTTCTCAAAGAGATCCAAAAGGACATCACTGTGTTGGAGTCAAGGTACAGACAGTATGTCCAACTGTGGCTGATCAGCCCAATATGAGCTCAGTAGGCTCTACCACAGGTTGGGCGCAAATAGTCAAGCCCCGAAGACCTGGGTACAAATCTCATCGCTGACGTTTTCCACCTGTATGAGTAACAATGGGTAAGTCCCTTTACCCGCCCCCCGTGTTAACCTCTTCACAAAGCTAGACACGATTTTCCCTTTTAGCCCTAAGTTTATGATACTATAAGCCCATATTGTTGCAGGTGACTTCCCTTGAGAATCAATGAGAGCTTGAAAGTCAGAGAGAGAACTAGTTTTAGAGCCCAGAGACCTCCTTCCCTGGATTTTGCATGATATTCTCTAATGATTTAGACTGCTTTTTGCCCCAAGGTAGGGGGCTGGACTCTGCCCTCTGAAGGTGACTTCTAGATTCAGGATTTTTCCATTACCTTTTTGGTTTCTATCTCCCATTAAAAAGTTCCTTTATTTCCAGCACAATTGTTGCCATCTACTGGAGAAATGCAAGAATTAGCTGCTGCCTTCTCCCTTCCTAACCTGACTGTCTCCGGGGAGTGAGTCAGCATTCTGTCTGGGAGGGGAGTGGGATGGGGTGCGGGGGTGCGTGGGGGGACCACGGAGGGATGAAGGGAGAAGGGGCGATGCCTGGCATACAACCAGTCCCAAGGACCTGGAAATGAACTTGTCATAGCCCAGTAGCAGGGTAGTGATTTGGGCATATGCTGACCTTGCCCTTAAATGTTTCTCATGCCTCAGTCTAAAAGGATGGAGGAGAGAATGACATCATGATATCTGAGTAAGTGACAGAAAGCAGCAGGAGGTGAAATCGACACGATGCTGGGAGAGGAGAGGAGGAGGAGGAGGAGGAGGAGGAGAGAGAGAGAGAGAGAGAGAGAGAGAGAGAGAGAGAGAGAGAGAGAGAGAGAGAGAGAGAGAGACAGAGAGAGAGAGAGAGAGAGAGAGAGAGAGACAGACAGACAGAGAGAGAGAGAAAAGGACAAAAGAAAGAGAATTGAAGGGGAGAGAGCAGAATACGGAGAGGCAAGCTGAGAGGGAGCTAGCACTGTGAGATGAATCAGCCTGCTTCTCCCGGGCTCTGTGGGCCAGATCACAGCTGCGGCTGGGCCATGCCTCAGAGACGTGAGGCCATCCATACACTGTTTATCAATCCACCTGTTCCCCAGGAAAACTTGCTCCCTCCCTGGCTTAAGGAGAACAAGGCTGGGTAAAACATGGGACAGGCTTGGGCTTTCATTTAATTGTAGAATTAACGATTGCATTGCAGCGGAAAACCGGGATGCAGGGGAGGGATTAAGCATGATCACTGCCCCTTAATCTGCTTCCCACATTTCCTTTAACCCTATAGAGTCTGGGCTGGAAATCTCTTCTAGGTCAGGATGAGCTAGAATTAAAATGGAAGGAGATCTTTCCTTCAGTCTCTCAAGTGGCTGCCTAGGTAAGATTTGAAGTATACTGGAGGTTAGAAGATTTGGAGCTGGAAGTGACCTTCAGGGTCATCTAGTTCAATTCTCTCACTTTAAAGACAACAGAATTAAGACCAAGAAAGACACAATCACTTGCCCAAGGTTACATAGGTGGTAAATATTTGAACTCAGGTTTTAGGATCAAAGATTTAGATCTGAGAGCTACCTCAGAAAAAACTGAATCCAGACCCATTCCTGAGCCTCTCATTTTTAAGAGGATAAACTGAGATCCAGAGAGTTTAATACTTGCCCAAGGTCACATAGGTGATAAGTGAGAGAGGTGGGATTTGAGTCTCAGTTTTCTAACTCCCAGTCTAGTGCCCTTTGCTTTCTCCCAGGTTGTCTGTTCCACATCTCAGACACAAATCTTGCCATATGAGACACTGTAGATAGGCCAAGCTGCCTCTAGCCAGAGACAGCCAGGAGCTAAATAGCATAAGGGCAAATCTAAAGGGGCAGCTAGGTGTCAAGTTAGAGTGCCTGGCCCAGAGTCAGGAAGATTCATCTCCCTGAGTTCAAATTTAGCCTCAGACACTTACAAGGTGTGTGATCCTGGACAAGTGACTTAACCTTTCTTTTCCTCAGTTTCCTCATCTGTAAAATACGCTGGAAAAGGAAATGGCAAACCACTCCCGTATGTTGGCCAAGAAAACACCAAATGGGGTCATGAAGAGTCAGATACAACCAAACAACAACAAAAGATAAAGGCTTCCCAGGGCACTTTAGATAAAACACTGCTTTTTGTTTGAGCTTGAAGGAGATCTTAGAGAATCATTTATTCCAACTTTCTAATTTTACAAATGAGTAATTTGAGGCCCAGAGAGGTTAAGCAACCAGCCCATGATTATGCAAGAAGTGTCAGAGTAGAAATTTGAACCTGGATCCTCTGACTGAATCTACCTCTCTTTAAGAGCAGCTGGGTGGCACAGTGGATGGAAGCATTAAGGCCTGAAATCAGGAAGACTCAAGTTCAAATGTGGCCTCAGATATTTAGCAGCTGTGTGATCCTGGGCAACTCACTTAACCTCATAACCCCTCAGTTTCCCCACCTGTAAAATGGGGATAATAATAGCACCTATCTCCCAGAGTTCTTGGGAGGATTATATAAGATAACATTTTGTAAAGCATTTAACACAGTGCTGGGCACACAGTAGGTACCCTATAAATTTTATTATTATTATAATTACCATTTTACAGTACCACACCATAGAACTTTTTTACATCCAACCTATTTTCACAGACTTTCTCTCCACAATATTCCTAGGGGTTACTTTTGTTTTCACTTTAAAAAGCAGAGAAATAGAGAAGAAAAGAGACTGTTAGTCTCAAGGTCACATGACTTGTGAGGGGTAGAATAGAGTTTCTTGCTCAGAGCTCTATCCATTAAACCATATTAGATCAGCCTTTTGACTGCCATGGAATCCCAGCATTCTAGAGTGGAGAGAGACCAACCTCTCCAACCCACCTCTCTTCACACACCAAGGAGACAACACTGAGGTAACCATTGGTTTAGAAATTGTCAGGATGAAGGACCTCCCCCCACCCCAGCCCAGGCTGGGAAGCAAACAACCCTGTCCCAGAAGGTTTCTGTGATTTAACATTTGTGGCCTAATGGGAAAAAAAAAAGCAATGGAATTCATCACAAGCAATACTCCAGCAGATTTTAGATAAAGGCAGCATGGTATAGTAAAAGATGTCTAGATTTGGAGACAGAACCTCCTGGGTAAAATGAAGAGATTAGACTAAATGATTTCAAAGTTTCCTTCTAACTCTAACAACCAATACCCCAGCATTTCTTTAATTTTTTTCTTTAATGGAAAGAGAAGTAGATTTGGAGACAGAAGACTTGAGTTCAAAATACCCCTCTGTATGACCTTAAGTAAGTCACTTAACTTCTTCATTTCCTCATCTGTAGAATGAGAAGATTGGACTAGATTGCCCTTCGTCTCTATTTCTAAGATCCTGTGGTTCCAAAGCCAGAGGGAGCAGTATACAGTGTTTGTACTCTGCCATTCTATATCCCTAGGTCTGTGTGCAAAGGAAGATTTTTTTTTTTTCTGGCACCAAAATTAGGTGATGGGACTATTTAAGAAGTGTTTTAGTCTATCAGAGTGCACTTCCCTAGAAAGTACAAGCCTGCTTCGTCTCCTCAACTCCCTGTGCCCCCATTAGTTAACATTTATAAGTGTAATTCAAGTTTATAATTTTTTTTCAGGAGCGGCTAGATGGCGCCCTAGATAGAGCAGTGGGCCTGTAGTTAAGAACATTATCTTCCTATGTTCAAATCTCACCTCAGATACTAGCTAGCTGTTTGACCCTGGACAAGTCACTTAATCCTGTTTGCCTCAGTTTCCTCATCTGTAACATGAGAAGGAAATGGCAAAGCACTCCATTTTTTTTTGCCAATAAAACCCCAAATGGGGTCACAAACAGTCAGACACCACTGAACAGCAACAAATGATTTTTTCTTTTTACTCTTTAACTTTTCTTCTACAAGTTACATTGCTCTTCTCTGCTTATATGAGTCAGTATAGTCCAAAACTCTTAGATTCCTTATTTTCTAAAACAGTGATGTCCAGTAGCACTCGAGGTGATGTTTCTTATGCCTTATAAAACAATGATCACAAAGGAACCAGGACAAGTCAAGCACACTCCAGCATCTGCCACCAGGACTGAGTCCATCATGAATTCCTCCAGATAACACTGTTTGAAACCTTCCTCGTGATGAGATTAAAAGTAGGCCTTAATATGATTTATTTTGCAATCTGTGAATTCAAACAAATGATCTCCCTTCTAGGTACATCTATCATATGATCTCCTTCACAGCTGGGAAAAAATGCTATTAGTGCTTCCAAAGCAGTTTTATCATAGATTAAAGAAGCCTAAAAAAAATTGGCAGACAGAAACAACCATATGCCTACTTGACCTGGGATCCATAAACCTGTTGTTCATTCCAGAGAAGGGATTACGGCATTACTTTTTAGTAAGTTGCTTTTCATATGGAAATTTCTTTTCATAGTAAAGATCTGTATTTAATAGCATCATCCTAAAAACATCCCCACTTTTTAATTCCGTGATCATGGACATATAGATTTTTATAGTGTCTGCAAGCATACATTAATGTTAATTTCACCATTCTCCTTTGTATTTTGTTAATGTCACAATCTGCTGTAAAACCTTGCCAAGTTTCTTAACTGTCATGTTAATTCCAAGACCTATTCTGCACTCCTTGACATTTCAGGACAGAACATGGCAGTAAAAATAGATTAGAAACAGCTTATAAGTATTATAAAATCTAGAACTTTACAGATGGTGGAATTAGATCTGCTGAATAGAAATTTAGCAACTCTGAACACAATAATATTAGAATGGCCTATTCATTTCTAAGGTAAATATTTTGAAGAGGTTGCATAATAGTACCTGAGAGTATGGGGGAGACTCTTTAAAAAATGCAACGAAGTTATTTTATTGTAAGCAATATATCGGATGCCTATACCACATCCAGAGCAGTTTCATGTTTCAAAGGTTTTCTCTACCATATAAATAAGGGGCATAATAAGACCTTGATTTTATTCATGGTCAGTTCAAAGTTCACACAAATTATTTCACACAAGGGATTTGTTGGAGTTTTTCTGTGTTAAAGCAGTGCATTAATATACTTTAGATATTAAATGACACTGCCACATGCTAAGAAATTTGCACGAACAGACAGGAAATGAGACACTGTTTTCTTAAACTGATTGCTAAAGAATACATACTGTTTAAATGTGCACTATCCATTTCAAAGGGAAGCATTTGCTGATTTCAGGAAGTTTAAAATCAGCTAATCGGGGAGTAATACAAAGTTAGGGTTAAATATGTTTTTCTTCCCAAAAAAGGAAACTATTTCTTTAAAAAAAAAACCCTTTCCCCTTTCCTTTAAGGGGTACTTATTATTTCCATCATCCTTGTTGAGTTGTTGATGAATAGCTCACATCCTTTGCCAAACTCCACCCCTCTGCCTTTTTTCTAAACCCTTTCCTCATTATTTGCTCAGTCTTTTTCCCACAGCCTAGACAGCCCGTCAAGGCAGCTTAAATACAACACTGTATTAACATTAGGAAACGGCATTCAGGTCCCAATTGATCTCCTAATACTTTATGTTGAAATGATAATTGGTACAGTCTTCATTGAAAAAAAAAGGGAGAGAGAAAAAGTACTTTTCAGTCACCACAAGGTATTATCTCAGCTCATGTATTCAGAACCAGCAGATACATTTTTAAAATATCCCCCCCATCTGCTGGAGACTGCAGTCCACAATTCTTTTCAGCTGACATAATCCAGATTGATTCGTTCAGCAGATAAAATTCAGGCCACTTCTGCCCTTTATAGGCGCAACATAATACCAGTCTTTATTCAGTAACAATGTAACATAATGGCATTGGAATGTGCAAAATGACTGTTCTTAAATTACTGAGACTCACGAGGGCCCAACACAAGCTGAGGTTTAATGTAAAAAATCATTAGGCACAGATTACTAAAGTGCTCCCACATTACGAAGGTCAAACCAAGACTGTTTATGGCATTTTTCAGGACAGAAACTCTTTGCTAATATCTTGATTATGAATGCGTGCTAAAGGGGCCCTGAGCTATCAGCAATTCGGCATCTACCACACAGGGTCGTTTCTTCAATGGGAGTGCAACAGTTACTGATGGAGGAGCCCAGACCTTTCAGGAGAATGGAGGGTCTCTGTTGCACTGGAGCAAGGGAGGGGTCAGGATGGGGGAGGGAAGGAAATATGGAAATAGCAAATGGTTGTGGAGAAAGTTTGGAGCATCAGTTTCTAAGGAGCCAAGCTGATCCTGGATGGGTTGGTATTAACCCCCTGCACCCATCTTCCTTTAGCTGTAGATACAAACCAGGAAAGATTTTTGTTTTGCTTTGTTTTGTAAGGTGCGCTCTAGCTGCAGACTGATATCCTAGCATGTATCTCATGCACGCTGTTCAATTCATCTTCCATCTGCTTACAAATAAACCTATCACAGGAGAAAGATTACATTAAGGGAGAGAGGGGGGTCATTATGTTTTGCCTCTTCCAGACCAGTCTTTACATCATAAAAATCTTTCTGTGATTATTCTAGAGAAAAAAAGAGGAGGGAAAGCAAAGAAGGAAGAAAGGAAGGAAAAAAGGAAAGAAAGAAAAAGGAAGGAAAGAGGAATGGTGAAAAAGAGGGAGGAAGAAAAAAAACAAAACAAGAAAAAGAAAAGATAAGAAAAGAAAAGAAAGGAAAAGAAAAGGAGGGAGAAAGGAAAGAAAGGATAGAAAGAAGGAAAGGAGTAAGGAAGGGAGGGAAAGAAAATAAATGAAAGAATGAAAGAAAAAGAAATTAAGAGGAAGGAAAAGATGGGGAAAGGAAAGGAAGGAAGGGAAAGAAAGAAAGGAAAAGGAAAGAAACAGAGAGGAAGGGATGGGAAAAGGGAAGGATGAAGGAAAGAAGTGAGGGAGAGGGGACAAGAGGGAAGAAGAAAGGAAGGAAAGAAAGGAAAGGAAAACAAAAGGAAAAGGCAAAGGAAAAAGAAGCCTCTTTTCATGTTAACTGTGTTTCCCTTGAATTGAAATGATTTTTCAGCTTGGAAGTCTGACGCATGTGATTTAATTTTTAAATTTGAGAGCATTGCTGCACTCTTATCTTGCGCAAATAGCATACTTCCACAACTGGAATCACTGAATTATCAGGTGGCCATTGATACGGTGTAGCTAGTCTTTGGAACACTGGACCCCAGCTCATATTGTGTACTGTCTTTGCTTAATGTTTGAACTCAATGGAGTAGCATGTGCCTATATAAATGGCTGTGTAAATGTATTTCTGAAGCAGAAACTGCATTACACACACACACAAATAAATATATTTGTCTATGAAATGAACTTTACTGATTTAGTCTCATCTCTGAAACTCACACCATCTGAAATATTTGCATATTATTGAGAAGCTCGGCTGTCAATCTTGACCGCACAAATCCAATACCCAGACCACATGGCCTTGAAACTTTCAATCAATAGGACCCTTTTAGAGCCTAAGCTTCAAAAAGTTGTATCAAATATATATTCAATGAGGAGAAGGTTAATTGAATAATTGATTACCTAGTAACAATTAAGTGCTCTTCAGCCCTCTTGGAGAAAGCTCTAGATAAAACAGTGATAGATATTTATTAGTTTATCAGGTATTCCTGATTTATGGACATTATTTATTTATTTTTAGTTCCAAAGTCAATTCTTTCATTTATGTATTTTAACAACAGTGTCCCTGGTGTGAATCAATATGTAGTGTATTTTCACTACTGAACTACCAGAGGCTGTGGTATGTCTGATAAAAATCCATACCAGCCAATACTGCCGACACCATGGCAGCTCCAGTTATAAACATTCCATTTGTGACAACTCTTTGCTCACGTAGGCAAACATCACCAGTCAGGAGGAACCAGTCTCCACATTACAGTGGATGCTTCCAACAAGAGTTTAGATGAAGATCAAAAGAAACAGTAGAAAGAGCTCTAGTGCTACAGGCAGAGGACCTGGGTTTAAAACCAAAATTTGCTACTTAGAACCTGTGTGATCTTAGACAAGTCACTTTCATTTCTTTAGGCTTCAGCTTCCTTATCTGTAAAATGGGAGATTTGTACTAGATGGCCTCTGAGGTCACTTCAAGCTCTAAACTGAGGATTCTATGAGCCTACAAGAGACAATGTTGCATAATTGTTACAAGGGCTTTGGAGTCAGAAAGACTTGAGCTCAAGACCTAATGTTACCCGGTACTAGTTATGCATATGTCTATGGGAAACTCACTATCTCAACTGAGGCAATTAGCTAATTCTCTAAATTACCAACAAGCTGCTGATCAGCTTCAGTGGAGGGAGTTTTCACTCTAAGAATTCCCTATGCCAATGATGGCATAAATCTGGACTACCCCCCATTCCCTTAATCCCCTTGTCCCCTTAAAAATGTTTAAAAACTTCAACACAGTCTACTTAAATCTAACGAATGGGCTACATTGCTTTTCTATCATTCTGGTCATCTGCAATCCTAGTTTATCTATCTACCCATTCTCATATTTTTTGCTTGTTTTTTGTTTTTTTTTCCCTCTAGAATCAGAAATTCTGTAACTATATTTTTACCCCAAAAAGAAAAGACTTCAGTACCCCAATCCAAAGTAAGCGTGTCTCCTATACAAAAGCATTTCGTCTATCAAAAGGAATGTGCTGGACTTGCCAAAGATGGGTCCCTTCGACCCTCACAGATAGGCAAAAGAGATGTGTACGTTGTCAGGATTTTACAAAATCAGTCTGCATATTTTTCACATCTAGTACAAAATGTACCTGAGATATTATCCAGAATTTTCAAAAAACATTATCTATATGCCAATGGAAAAGAAATCCAGATGTAAATACAAAATGGGTATCTGGATAGATTCTGTAGGAATGAGAGAAAACAATTGCTTCTTCCTGAGTCCTTATTGTGTAAACAATAGGGATTTCAGTTGCCTTCTCTTCAAAGTCTGTGCAACTTAGGATATTAAGGAACCTCAGACCAATAATTAGTCTTGTGGTAAAGTCAAATTATTCCTGACATCTAAGCAATGGAGCATCTCATATTCCTGTGAGATAATTGTTGGCCATATCAAAACCCTCTCAGACCAGTGACTGTCTCCAATGAATAGCCACTTGGGGCGCTTAAGGACCTTCCTGACAATTATTACCAAGAGACATTGAGTGGGCTTCAAAAATCTCATTCATATGAACGTCTGTTTTCTTGCTGTTGTTATTGTTGCCTCTGCTGATCCTGATGTTACCATGAATTGGCCTTGCCTTGATTAATGATGACTCCAGTAGCTCCAGCCTTGTAATGGCTCAGGGTTTACCTTTGGCCTTGTGGGGAATTAACTTAGTCGACAATGTCTATTGTGGAACAAGAAGCAGAAAGGCTAAAGAATAAGTGTGAAAACACCCAGCAACTATCAAAATAGTTTATCTGTTTCAAATCGAGATCTGGAGCTTCTGTTTCATTTTGCTCTGTCACTTTCGGGGCCCAAAGAGCATTGCTTTTGTGAATATGTTCCCAGAACAGAGGCTATCAGGATGAAACCCTGAGATTCCAGGGACACCTGATAGCCCCATCTTTGTGGCATCCCACTTTATGTTGTGTCAAGGGTGATGCGTGCTTTCTGTTGGGCCTCGTAACAAGATGACAGGCATTGCTGCCCAGTGACAGAGCCAAACGGCACTGAGGTGTCACATACAGATGTATTATCGCTCTCCTACTTAGACAAGAGTGACATCCTTTGAATCCCAAGAGACAATGTTTCAGATGAGCTAACCTTATTGTACACTCAACAGTATTGACAGTCAACAATTCCATGTACATCAGCACTGCGAGGGGAAAGGGGGCTTGGAGACAGGAAGACAACAGCTTTCAGGTTTTATAATTGAGATAGCTTTAACATACAGGAAAAGACTATGAGAAGTATGCTTCAGAAGAAGCCCTAACAAATAACGTGCTGGCTTTTTTAATATTGTTTTAATATGATTAAAAAATCCTAAATTAATTTATTTTCTTATGCTTGAAAATAGTCCAGCACATGCCATATTGTAATGTGTACTCAGAAGAGCACTCTGATAAAATTCATTAGAAAGGAATTAAATTTATCATATAAAATACAGTCATTTTATTTTAAATACTCTTGTTTCAGAAGACCATGCAGTGGCTCGTTTAAGTAAAGCCAAGGATGGTTTTGGAGGATAATGCTGGGATAAGAGTCACTGCTATGACTGTAAAACCATTTTTGAGCCCCCACATACCTTCCCTTGGTCATAAGTTAAGAGGTGATCTTTAATCAGAGTCTCATGTTATTAATGACGTGATTCTCTCTGACCGGTTAGATAAGAGAGGATCAAAAGGTTGTTTGGATTTTGAAGACAGACTCGTGTCTACTCAAGGCCAATCTATCCCCCAAGGCCTGGCTTAAGTCAAAGAATCAGAACCATGGAGTTGGGCAAGGGACCTCAGAGGCCATGTAGTCTAACCCAAACCTGATAAAGAATCCCTTCCTCCACATTCTTATGAGTGGTCTTCCAGACTTTGTTCGAAGAACTGAAGCCTCTGTCTACTGAGGGATCTCACCCCTGTTTGGGATAATTCAAAGTGTGAAGAAATGTTTCCAGATATTCGTCTTAATGCTTCCTTTCTACAACTTTCATCCATGACTAGAGCTGCCTTTTGGGGACAAGTAGAATAAAAGGTAGGGGCAGCTAGGTGGCACCATAGCGCACAGAGTACCCAGCCTGGAGTTAGGAAGACTCATCTTCTTGAGTTCAAATCTGGCCTCAGACACTTATTAGCTTTGTGACGCTAGGCTGTGTGTACCTCGGTTTCCTCATCCTTAAGATGAGCTGGAGAAGGAAATGGTGAACCACTCCAATATCTTTGCCAAGAAAACCCCAAATGGGCTCACCAAGAGTTGGAAACGACTGAAAAACAACTGAAGAACAACAAAGAATAACTGTGGTGTGGGAGAAAGAGTACCATGTGACTGGAAGAGAAAGAATTCTAGTTCTGCCATTTACTCTCTGTGATCTTGGGCGAATAGCTTATCCTTTAAGGCCTTAGTTTCCTCCTCTATAAAGTGAGGAAGTTAGTTTTGACAGGTCCCTTTAAGCTCTAACTATATAATCCTGAGATTATTCTTTCTCCCAGTATTACATCCCTTCAAAGATTTGAAGACAATTATGCTCTCATGCCTTCTTCTCTTCAGGGAAAACACCTGCAATTCCTGGAGATGCTTTTCTGGGCCATTCATTTGGTCTTCATTCCTCACATTCATCTTTGGAACACGCTCCGACTTATCTATGCCTTTCTTAAAGTGTGATGCCCTGGACAGAACAAGGCAATACAGATATGGTCTGATCAAAAAAAAAACAGTTATAATGCCTCAGTTCTAGACATTAATGCTGCATATGCTAGTATTACATTTTTACCCAGTATTAGATTTTTTCCTCCTCTGGGACACAACCTGGTGTATTGGAAAGAAACAGTGTAGGGCTTATAAGCAAGAAAGACATGGATTCTAATCCTGCCTCTGACACCATACATTTTCTAGATGAGGAAATTAAAGTTTATTCATCTGGAAAATCGGAATAGTCTTATAATATCTCATGTTATCATAGTGGTAAACAATGAGAGTAAGTATATAAAATGCTTTGCAAGCCTTAAAGTACTATATAAATCCCAGCTATTATTATTGGCTGCCATGTCACACTGTTAACCAGTATTAAATTTAGAGTCCACTAGGATCCCAAGATCCTCCTGCTCCTCCATAGGACTTGCTGGATGCCCATGTCTTTCCAATCTTCCACGCACTTATTGTCTATACTACTTATATACAATCATATACAGTCACACATCATTTCATGTTTCACTGTTTCTTCAACTAGCCTTTAAACTCCTTGAAAGCCAGGATAGTCTTATTGGCATAAGTCTTTTACACAATCACTCCCCTCCCCTTTTCCCCATGCAACACAGACCAAGTTCATAATAAACGCTCAATCAATGTTTGTTGAATTCAATATGGTTATATTGCTACTGTTCCACTTTCCCCAAACACAGCCAATAAATTAAAAAATATTTCTATAATAACCTTAAAGAGCAACCATTTCATAACAATCCAGGCCTATGTCCTCAACAGATTATGAAGACAGCAAAATACTATATTGAATCCTGACCAGTCATGCCCCTCTCTACCTGTCTTAATTCTAGTGCCTTGCCTCTCTTAATTATTTCCTATTTATTCTGTGTATAGTTTGTTTGTACGTATTTGTTTGCTTGTCTCCTCCATTACATTCTGATCTCCTGGAGGACAGGGACTATCTTTTGCCTTTTTTTGTATCACCAGTGCTTAGCACAGTGCCTGGCACATAGTAGGCATTTAATAAATGTTTATTGACTGACTGACTGACTAATCATTGGATAGTTTTAAAGCTTTTTCCCCTTTATTCTTGAAATCAATATGAATAACTTGATTCATGCCCCCATCTTGGAAATTTCTTCCCTAATAAGACATATTTAGGCCAATAGCTCAACAGTGAGAATTATTGATTAGGTTAATATGTACAGGAACTTAACACAGAAACAGAACAGTTTCTGAAGTCCTAGGGTCCTTGAAGAGCTGACTCTGTGTCTTTCCTCACTTCTAAGAGATGCAAGGCCAAAGCATCCATTTTTTTCAGTGTTGAGGTTCAGTAACCAGACAGATCTGAAAACAATGAGGCCAGTGGTCTTAGCCAGTAGACATTCAACTGGTTGGTGATATATATGTCATACCCAAGCTTGTGGCTTCTGATATCTCAATCTCAATATTGCTTACGAGGAGTTACTTGTTCTGGCTGAAGGAAATAAGTTTTTTACAACCCTGAGTGTGAAATGGGAGCTCAATGGAACCTGTTGATGTGAAAATTTAGTTCCTCCTTTCTGAAGGTCCTCAAATGTATTCTAGATGCCCACCATTCAGGGGTATTGTAGAGAGCTCACAGATTTGGAGGTGAAAGGGATATAGATTAATCCTGTCATTTTACAGAGAAAGAAATTGAGGCCCAGAGAGGGTAACTATCCTTTGACTCTGAATCCAGTATGAATTCTGTTATGGCTTGACTGCCTTTGAATAAATGTTCAGATATGAATTATACTCTATGACCTTTGAGATCCTTTCCAACTGTGAATTATATTGAATTGAATGGCATTGAACTGAACTGAATTGAATTGCAGACTTCTCCTCAAATCTCTCAAGGTGCTAATTTAGGGTTTGGTCCCATATCTCTGTGTGTGTGTGTGTGTGTGTGTGTGTGTGTGTGTGTGTGTGTGAGAGAGAGAGAGAGAGAGAGAGAGAGAGAGAGAGAGACAGAGACAGACAGAGAGAGACAGACAGACAGACAGACAGACAGACAGACAGAGAATCTTTTTTGAGGGCCCTGAGCAATAGGAAAGCATTAATTGATCTTGACCAAACTTTTTCTGATTGGGCAGTCTGTGAAAGAGTCACAGCAACTTTAGACCCTTTAAACTAAAACTAGAAGCTAGGTTTTTTGAGAAAGTTGCCTCTTCAAACTAGTAAGATGTAGAAACATTCACTATAAAACAGAAAGTGAAAGGATGTTTTTTGTTTTGTTTTTTATTTAATCTCATTTTATTCACATAAACAAAACAGTAGTTATGATGACAGTTGTGGATGTTTAATACAAATATTGCACTTTTTCTCTCAGTGTGTGTGAAAGGTTTTACTTTGTGTGTGGGGGAGGAGGATGGGGGAGGCAATTTCTCTCTCTTCCTCATTCCCTACATAAAATAGACACATTTCATGGAGAGGGACAGAGTGAGAAAGGGGCAGAGGTGGTAAGAAAGACAGAGACAAAGGATTAGAGAGACAGAGACAGAATTAGAGTGGGAAGAAATGGGGAGAGAGAGAGAGAGAGAGAGAGAGAGAGAGAGAGAGAGAGTGCTCACATTTTTCTTACCACCAAAGAAGATTCAAGATTTTGAGAAAAATAAATTTTCTTATGGGAAAGTAGATTACTTTATTAGTTTTACTTATGCCAGAAAAAGCAACCAACCTATCAACCTAATAACAACCAGCTTTTTATAATACTTTAAAGTCTGCAAGGTAATTTATAATACTTTATTTCATTGGAGCCTCGCAGCGACTTTGTGACACAGATCTATCCAAGTATTACTGTCCGTATTTTACAGATGAGGAAATAAAGGTTCAAAGAATTGTTTAGTGAACTGCCAGCTAGGGAACACAGCCAGTGAGTGACTAAGGTAGCAGCATTCAGATCCAGGTTTCCCTAACTTCAAGTCCAGTGTTCTATCTGTTATGCCATGCTGTCTCTCTTGAGGAAGCAATGCAGAGCTCAGACCAGGATCCCTTGAGGATCAAGTTTGAATCCTGATACTGCCTGTTTATTCCTGTGTGACTTTCGACAAGTCACATAGCTACTGGGTCTTTGTTTCCTCACCTGTACATGAAAGTGTTTGATTAAATGACCTCTAGGTGACTTTCAGCTCTAAACCCTAAGATCCTACGAGTCCTTGTCTTCCATTTAACTTCCAATGCATTGAGTAAGTGTTACAAAAATCTAAGTGACTCAGTCCTGGCTGGTCTAAACTGGGTTGACCTTATGAATTGAGTAAGGAGTTCTCAGCATACCATGACAACATTGGCCCGGTGTCTTTGTGACTAGAGAATTATTGAGTTATTTTGAAAATGATGAATCAATTGGGAAAAAGTGCTAGATCTGGAGTCAATCCCTAGCTCTAAATAAGCAATAAGGAGAATGAAAGACAAGGGGAGCCAATGAAAGCAATTTCATAAGTAGTATCAAAAATTATATTCCTATTTTACCTAGCATCTTCGTGACCCGTTGGATAGAGCAAAGGAACTGAAATCAGGAAAACCTGAATTCAAATCATGTCTCAGCTGTGTGATGCTGTGCAATTCATTTAACCTAATTGTGCCTTGGTGTCTTCATCTGTAAAATGGGGATAATTATAGCATTGACCTCACAGGATTGGTGTAAGAATAAAGTGAAGTAATATTTGTAAAGCACTTTGCAAACCTTAAAGCACTATATAAATGCTATTATTACTTATTATTATCTAGAATATTACCTTAATTCCTACTAGAATGGTTTCCATTAAAAACATAGGGACTGTTTACTAACACACTATATAACTCTAAGACAAGGTAGGCCTGATTTTCCCAAAGAGAAAGTCACTTCTTTAAGGCCTGTACTAACAATGTCCTGGTTCAGGCTATCAAATTGTGTTGGGGTGCCATGGAAAAAATAAGGCCTCTTTCACAGTGTCCCCTACCTCACTTCCAAAAAGTCGATGTTCCTAGTGTTATTTTCAGTGGGTAAGAAATGGATTCTGTGAATTGTTTTTTTTTGAGAAGATAAAGGTGATACAGTCAACAGCCCTGAGACCCAGAACTGGATTCAAGACCCAGCTTCAGCCTTTCTAGCCATTTGACCTTGGGCAACACTGAGCCTTGGTTTCTTCATCATTGAAAGGAGGATAAACATAATCACATTATCTACCTCAAAGGGTGCTATGAACAAAGCCCTTTATAAACTATAAAATCATATATAAATGTCAGTGGTCATTAATACACTTCTGCTACATAAGCCATAATATATAGACATGGATGCCAGTGGCTCATAGGTTGAGTAATAGTCAAATAGTAAGAAATTGGGCTGCCTTTCTCAACTGCCTAGATCAGTCATTCTGAGAAAATTATCTCTCCAGGACAGCCTTCTGTGAAACAAGGAGCTGCGTGATTTTGATTCCAGATCCCAAGGAAACCAGAAAGGGCAGAGACACAGAGGAATTGAAGGCGGTTGGTGGGGAGCTTTAAGCGATCACTTGGGGCTTGCCTTGCCCTACAAAAAACATCTTCCAATTCTAGTGGGGACCTCCTGGATAACTATGGAAGAGTGTTTGGCTCCATCCCTGTTCCTCTCTCCTTTCCTGTTGCTCCCTGAGTCCCTGTGCCTTGTCAGTAGAGACATACACATTGATAATTACAATATACAAAGCTTTAGGGGCATTTCACTTCTATTCACAACATTTACCGGTGTCAGTCGGAGCATAAATACAATTATGCTGGAGAGTTCTATTATCAAAGTCAATAAACTTGGCCTCAATAGAGATTCTAAAATTACTTAACTTTTCTTTAGGAAAATATTAAAACAGTATTATCACATCAATGAGAAGAAAAGACAGGAAGATAATAAAGTTATGTTAAACCTCCCTATATTTACTCATGTGTGAAACAGTTATGTCTGGTCACATAATTGCAATGGTTCTGAGAAATATTTCATATTTTATAATGAACATTAAAAGAGTTTGTGGATCATTACTTTATATGAGTTCCAAAGTTATTACATAAAACCCAATACGAATGGCTATAAATTATTTGATCTTCCAGTCTGGCCTTGGTAAACATAACATGAAGACTGAAACATCTCAGCAAGCAAGATTCATGGTAAGAGGTAATGTTTCTCTTTGAATTTTAAGAGGGGACAGAATCCTGGGGCACTTGTAACCAACTCTTAACATTTTTGTTGCTGTTTCAAAGAAATTCCATGGAGCCTCTAGCTTAAGCCATCACAAAAAAAATAATGCTTCAGCTGGAACAAAAGAAAACCTGCTCTCATTCCTCTCATTCCCTTTTGTACCAACCTGCCATTCTGAGGGTGGCAGCCTGAACAGTCCCTGTCAAATTCTTGAACTTTAGAGCCCAGATTGGTTTGAAAATACCATACTTAGCTAGCTTATAATAACACCAGCAATTATTTTATTTTCAAAACGATCCTGGAGAGAGTCTCTTTGAAATAAAACAAAACAAAAAAATTCAGTATCCTGGCAAAAATTATATACTTGACAGAACTCTGAGAGATTTTTGTCTGCAAAATACAGTTGTCAGGCAGGATTTTAATTAATAAACCATCATTTGTGTCACAGTTAAGAGTGAGACAAGATGGGTGTTGCATTCCCTAGCTTTGTGAATCTTTCTACTGGAGGATTGCAGTTCCTGTGGGGACCACACCTGGACCTGCCTCCCTACCCCTACTCTATCTCTGGTATTTTCTAAAAGGTATGGGAAGCCATTAAGTTGAAGGGAAAATCAGGTATATTGACAGAACTTGTATTTCAGGAAGGCCGGTCAGATTCCCTTGTCAGTATACAAAGTGAACCTTATGAAAGATGTTATCTGGGGAGGCTGTAAATTCGTAGTTCCTGGACAGGTTACCCAGGGCAACCTTTGTTACTTAATTTCTAGAGACATAGAAAAATATTTGTTTTAAAAATCTACAACACCCCTACTTTCACATTTTTGCCATCATCCTCTTTAGACAGGTTAGGTATTTGTGATGATATCTATTATCAATGTTCTTGGAATAGTTAAGGAGACTATGCTTAATTTTCTTTCCTGGCTTTCTACCTGGTCTGGGTACAAAGTAGGTGAGCTCCACCCCTCACAATGGGCTCCCCTTTTACAGGAGAAGAAGGAACTGTCAGCACTACTTTCTTGACAAACAGATGTCTTGGGAAAGATGGGAAGTGCAGCATTGGAAGCCAGATTCTGACTAAATTTTGAATTATGTCTGCTTCAATCATTATGCAGTTATTCACATATATTTTAGACATCAATATTGTCTTGAAATATTTTCAAGCTCCTTGCTATTTATATTCTTTCGCTTGTGCTCAGCCGGCACACTCCAACATCTCAGCATCATTGGTTGCCTACAGATCATTTTAATAAGTATTTTGGGGGAGAAATTGCTATTTTCTCCTAAAATATTTCCCTCTGAATTAAGCAGACAAGAACATTCTTGGGATGCCTACCAACCCCTGTAACCTGTGCAAATTGAAAACATACTAGTTTCTTCAATATTTTTCAAAAAGAAATAATGTTTGTGTTTTGCCTTTTTCTGCAGATAGCAAGTTTTACTAACAGAAAGTGAGAGATGATAAAGGTGCCAACTTCTGATGTAAAAAAAAATCACTTGTTTATTTACAGAAATGCTAATTCAGCTGAGATCTGGGCTTTTGATACCATATAAGCCTGTAAGTGAAAAGAGAAAAAAAAGAGACACAAACCTGTGGTAAAGTGTGAAAAGAAAGGAATCATATTTTCAGGACTTAGCATAGCAACCCAGAGAGAGCGCCTACATTTTAAAGCACTTCTATCTTTAACAGTGTTAGAATAAGTTTCAAGGAATCTTTCCAGAGCATTTAGTGTTCAGAGTCACAGAGTTCAGATTTTTTTTTAAAAAAGGTAATAATTAAGTAGGGTAATGAGAGAGAGAGAGAGAGAGAGAGAGAGAGAGAGAGAGAGAGAGAGAGAGAGAGAGAGAGAGAGAGAGAATATCTTGCAAAGCTAACCTATTGATCATCCTATTTTTATAGGAGTCTTTGAAGTATTTTTTGCTGTGCCCTCTAGGTGGTGCTAACACTGCATTGCTTTGGATTTTCAGCACAATGAAAACATTAATTTGCTATGAGATAATTTTTGACGTAAATGTAAAATGGTGCCCATTCGAACTCAGTAATGAAGCATGGTGCATTTCTACAGCTCCTAATTTGACTAGTTAAATGACTCCATTACGTGTCTAACAGACAGAAGCAAATAATTTCTGGTCAGTTGATGCTCACTTATCCGTATCATTTTACCCTGAAAATAAAGTCTCTAATCTACAATTTCTTTGTCTTAGTTTTTAAGATTATTAAAGCAAACATACTTAAATAATGCAGATTAAACCCATACAAACTAACAATTAAGGCTCTGGAAGGCTTGGGTAAATCATATGTATATAATAGGGGAGGAGGAAAAAAATTAAATGGCCCCTCATAAATTAAATGAACACTTGCCCCTGTTATTAAGACTGGGGTGGGGAAGTAGGATTAGCCTCAGGTTTCAAAAAAGCAACTATCTCTTTCAAGCCCATTGTCTTGTGGAGGCCAGAAAGAGGCTGCTGGCAAATCTGCCTCTCTGTTTCACTTTCCCAACCAATACAACTTTGAAAATGTTTGGAAAAAATTCAGCATGGTGCCTGTCAATGAAGTAAAAATGCTGCTTTAATAAATATCAAGTGATGAATAATTTTGCCCTAAGGGGAAAAAATGGTTAATATTGAATCTTAATGTTCCTCATCTAAATGCTTTTTTCTTCCTGCTAAAAACAAGTTTAGAATTAAAGCATATCATTTTACACATATTGCATGCATATTAGCAAGACACAGCTGTGTATGTCCCCCTCTTAAGAGCCATATGATTAAGTTATGGGATATCATATAATCCAAACTCCCTTTCTATTGGTCACCTTTCACAGACAAAAGCTTTTTAGTTTTAAGTCTATTAAATGACAGAATGTCCAATTCTATAAATGTGCGAGTAATTATTATGAAACACCTGTGACTCTTATTTTAGTCCATACAACTCAATCTATAAATTGCCATTAAAACCATGCTCCATGGCTGGCCCTAGCTGACAACAAGAAAAATAGAAAAGCACTCAAGAGTTTGGAGCTGAGTGGCAGCTTTCAGTTAAGTACTTGGTAAGGTCAAGGGTCCCAGGGGCCTGTGACCCCTGGAATTCCATGCCGTATTCTACCCACCCGAGAACAGTGAGTTAAAGGATCAGAAGGAAGAAGAGGCAGTGCTGTCCTTCTGTTTAGAGTTATGGACTGCAGGGGACATCAATATTCCTGATAACTATGTGGCTTATAATACAGCCTCCAAGGGTAAGAATATGATCTATTGGAACACAGCCACCATTTTGAAACTATAACATTTTTCCCCCATATTGTTGTTCCTCTTCTTAGCACCTGAATCATTGAGATAAAGCCATGTCCACATGTGCAGATTGGTTTGAAGAGACATCAATATTATAATGCAGCCAAACTACCTGCTAGAAAACAGTCGCTAACTTCTTTTATCCAAATAACCTGTCATTGTACTGACGTGAAGACATAAGCTTTATGCACGTCCCCCTACAGTACGACAAGAACTGTAGCCTTCCAGAAACAATTCTGAAATTGCAAGCCATTTTCATTTGGGGTACTCTTGGTACTGAATACAAGCAATGCCTAGCATATTGTAGGTATGTAATACATTTTCTTGCATGGACCCCATTACGTCATTCACCCCTCTATCCCCCATATCTCTGGTTTCTATAGACTTAGTGACATTTATGTTAAAGGTAGAACTTGGCTTTTCTGTTAGATTTGGAATACACAACTAACAGATCAGAGTGTTAAGTTTCAGTATGTGATATTTGAGTTGAATGTTTGATGGGAAATCAAATGAGGTCAGACTGCTAAGGAAAGGTGAATTTAAGTAAACTTTCCCTTAGAGGAGAGATACAAACTGGGTGCAAAACCTCTTCATGCAACTCTTGGACTGCAGATGCATAGGCGTGTGACTGAAGACAAGCATGTGGATGATTTCCATGTGGGCAGACTTTGCAGCCTGGGTTCTGAAAATAGGTCCCCAAGATGAAGGAGATTCAGGATAATGTGCAAAGTAATGCCAGAGGTCCAAAGAGACAAAGAGATAGCACCCTTAAAGTATCAGGTCCAAGGAAAACTTGGACACAACACACTTGATTACGTGAAAAGTGAACCCCCACACTTAAACTGATTTCTGATGAAAGATCTCCAAAATCACATGTGGAAAACTTTATAACACCACAAGAAAAGTATCTTTCACAAGAGTGGATGCCAAGTTCCTCTTGCATGCAGCTTAGCTAAGCCTTCTCTAGCGTGTGACGCACCCCCTTGCAATAGTTGATGGCATCAGAAACAGCTTAACTATCAAAGGATCAGCACTGCCTGCCCTGTATTCAAAGTCCAAGATGGTATCAATCCTTTGGAGGGGAAAGACTGCCTCTGAAATCCAGGCCTTAGTTAGCTGGTGCTAGAGCTAGTTTTCAAAATGATTCCCCTTAAAATGTAAAGAGACAGAAGAAATGATTTATTGAGATAAGAGGTGGCTACTTCTAGAGAAAATGAAAAATAAATTAATTATTTGCCTCCATGTCCATAAAAAGGGAGAGGAGAGCAGATGCCAGCAGCAGAGAAGCATTTCCCAGAGAGGGGAAAACATTTCTGAAGGAAATCAGAATCATAGCAGAACAGGTGAGAAAGAAATTAGAGTGTCTGAAGACTGATAACTCCAGGACCAGATGGGAACCATCTTAGAATTTTTTTTTTTAAAAGAGGAGGCAGGGAGACAGGGGAACGATTAGCAAATGCCTTTAAAAAATGTCTTGGGAAACAAGAGAAGTACCAATGGACGAGAGGCCTAATGTAACACCTATATTTAATAACGGCTCTAGGGGAGATCAAGGAAATTAAACACCAGTAAGCTTGACTTCAGCAGTGGGGAAGATATTGGAAACACTAATCAGGGACAAAATAGGGAAAGTTATGATTTAATTAAAGATATTCAGCATGGATTCACAAAAGGGAGATCATACGTAACAAAACTAATAGAATATTTTGAAAAAAGTAACAAAAAGGAATTGAAGAGGGAAGCCAGGGGTATAATTTACTTGGACTTTAAGAAAGCTTTTGATGTGCTGCTGCCTCACAAAAGACTAATCTACAGTGATGGGAAGTTTGGTTTGTGTATGGTGGGGGTGGGGGGAGGGATGAGGGGTAGAAGATGAATGAAGAATTGTCTTGGCTTTGGAAGGCAAAGGGTATTTGTGAGCATTAACACGAAAAGATTAGGATAGAGGGAGGGGACTGCTGGAATTTCCCAAGATCTGATTTTTTAAAATTAATTCTTTTTTCTTTTCTTTTCTTAGGAAAAAAAAAACTTAGTGCATCAGTAACCTTGAAGAAGAAATGTGATGAAATTTTCTCCAAGACATAAAACCTAGAGGGGTGGGGGGAGCCAGCTAATGCTGAGAAGAAGGGCGATAGAATTTGGAAAGGTTTCAATGAAATATGAAAAACGATGACAAAGGTGTGTGTGTCGGGGGTGGGGGGGGAGAAGAATAGCTCCAAATTATCCTAAATATTATTTCAGAAGTAAAGTGGGTGAGAACAAGGGGCATATGAACAATTTTACTTACAGCTCAAACACCTGAAGCAGTAGACTTCATTAGCATTACCTCACACACACTCTTACTCACCCATCCATGTATGTGGGGTGTTTAAAATGGGACAACAAGTGGAAACTTATACTTTAATTCCATGGGAAAAAAATGAGAAAGAATACTGGTTTAAAAAAAAAAAAGAAGTCTATCTTACCTACCTCTCTTTAAGTATAGACACTATTGGGATAAAAGGAGATACTATCTTCCTAAAACACAAGACTGATCATGTCACCCCTGAAACCTTGCTCAAATGCTTGTAATAGCTCCCTAGTGCTTATAGAATTCTTCTCCTAAGGTGATACAGTGGATAGAGTGCTGGGCCTGGAGTCGGGAAGATCGGAGTTCAAATCTAGCCTCAGACACTTAAAAGCTATGTATCTGTAAAATGGGGATTATAATAGCACCTACCTGGCTCATAGTAGGTACTATATAAATGTTTATTCCTTTCCTTCCTCCTTATCATTTAAGCCACAGGTGTCAAACTCATAGGCTGGGCCACAAACCACCCTGGCAGGGCCAGCACTTGATTAAAATGTAATTGGGAAATATTTAACAAAATAAATAAATATACAATAAGACAAAGATAATGTTAATTTGTGATCTTCTAAGTCAATCTGTAGCCCACAGGGATCTGTTTCTATTTGAATCTGTTACCACTGATTTAAACTCTCCTGCAGTCCAACTCTAGCCTACCTGTCTAAATTTATTTCCCATTTCTCCCCTTCATATAATCTACGCTCTAGCCAAAACAAATTGTTTTCCATAACTTTGATTCAGTATTCTATTTCTGCCTTTGTATTTTTTGTACAAGTTGGCCCCCATGCCTGGAATGCACTTCCTTCTCACCTTGGATCATATAGCTGCTTCCTACAAGAAGCCTCTAGCTGAGAGTGCTCTGTCTCTGCTCTAATTATCACACATCATCTCCTCTGTTTATATGGCATATCTCCCAATTAGAATATGAGATCCTTGAGATCAGGGATTTGGTTTCATTTTGTCTTTGTATCTTGGTGTTTACTGACTGCTTGCTGTATTGGATTCCATTGTCATTGGGATTTGGATGGTATTATAATCAGGATATGTAATCATTGGATTGCTTAGTGACCCAGGAGGATGAAGGCACAAAGTGACCATCTTTTGGAACTCAAAGCTAAGCTAGGTCTGAATTATTTCTTTGAAATGTTAAAGTACATGGAATTTGCTTAGTCGTTGGCAGAAAGAAATCCAGCACAGCTCTCAAAGCATAGGTCAGAGCCAGCAACAAGTGAATATGAAATGGGGCTAGACTTATACAGACAATCCAGAGAGGGAAAGTGTGATAAATACATGGGAGCTAAAATACTCATAATGACCAGAGAAGCGGAGATAGGGATTTAGGCAAGTGAAGCCTGTCAGGCAAGTGAATGATTTCTAAGCATAGTAAATGTTCTTAATGTGTGAATTTTACATATCTCAAGCAAGTGGTATTGTAAATCTACTGGACACTATTTGATATTTGGTATTAAAGTTGTAGCCAACAGAACCTAGATATAATGTCTCATGGGATGCTCTGGGTTGTGAGGTAATCTTAATAAGGATCTAGGTTGGATTTAGTCATTAATGCTTTACCTAGCCTATTCTAAAAAGAAAAGAATCAGATAAAATTTCCTTTGGCATTTTAAAAATAGTTATAAACCTACAAAATACAATTCTTTTGTCTTCTATACAGATTGTCTCCAGATTATTTTTTTTTACTCACTAATGCCATGATACGACTTGTCCAGCATTTATTTTTTAGAAGATAATTTGGAATCCAGATCTTATGATTCTAGGGGAATGAAAACATATGTAATTCCAGGAAAAGAAAGGAGACCTTTCCACTTAGAGAAGAATATCTAAGACATTCCTTTTTCTGCACATAAAAATGGTTGAACCATAATTCTGAAATCAAGGTTTCTCTTTCTTCTTCCTTCCTCTTTTTCTTCTTCCCTTTCTTTCTTTCTTCCTTCTTTCTTTCCTTCCCTCCTTCCTTTCTTCTTTCCTTCCTATCTTCCTTTCTCTCCATTTATTTAATAAAGTCTCCTTTTAAAAGGCACCATTACAAAAGTTTGCTTTTTTATGTATAATTAAATTCAGGAAATGCATTGATTACCAAATAGTTGAGCCTAGTGGACAGAGGGCCATCTCTTAAATCAGGAAGATGTGGGTTCTGGCCCATACTAATTGAGGAGCCTTGTATGGACAAGTCATTTAACCTCCAAATACCCCTAGGCAATTTTCTGATACTTTAAATTATTGGTTAAGTTGCTGATTTTTAGCTTCTCAGGACCTCAGTTTGCTCATCTGTAAAATGAGGAGTTTCCCTAGACAGCCTCTGAAATCCCTTCAGCTCTAGATGTATGATCTGTAGTTTGTCTAGGTAGAGGAAGTTGCTATGCCAGAGAGTCCCCCGGTACAAATGAGATCACGGGTCTGAAATTAAAATGATGATGATGGTTATGACACAAAGGTGGAGGAGGAAAATAAGGAAAACAGAAAGGAAAACAGAAAAAAATGAACATGTCTGGTAAGCACAGATCATTATCTAAAGAAAGCCAAGTGATAATCGAATGATAGAGCCTAAGAAACCGGGCAAAAGAGACTCAGACTGTGATTTGTTTATGGCATTCAAACAGCAGAAGAAGGACATCATGGGCTTGTTAATGGTAGTCTCCTTCTGGACTACCTTCTTTCACATGTTCTCACGGCGAGTGGATGAGCAGTCATTAGTAAAATTTTAAGGAAATGAGAAACTCCATGTAGTATTTGCAAGGTTTCTATCCAACATTTCCTAAAATGATCTCTACCACTATAGTGCTCATTTTTGTACTGATGATTTTCAAAGAGAAAAAAAGTCAGAAAACAAAGTGCTGGGCTTTTTCATGAAAGTCCTCATCCCTAAATCCCCAGGGTTTTCAAACAAATATATTTTGGGAAGTTCTATTATCATTGAAACAAAATATTCCACTTATAGCAGAGCCTACACAATAAAACCATAGGGCAACTTGGCTTGAAGATAACTGACCCTAAGAACATATAACATATTGAATGAATACAGAAAATCCTGTCTGGATTTTCTCTTGAAAATCTTTTATTGAGAATCATCTGTCAGCAAGATAAAATTAATTACTATGTGTAAAATTAAAAAAACCAACATAAACTAAATATTATCTCAACATTAGAAAGTTAGGAAAATCTCAATTATTAAATAATTAGGGAAACATATTGAAAAATTTTAAGCAACCCCCATAGCCAATGCCACTCATATGACTCTTTAATTGACCCCAAAATATAATGGTCGAATCTGAGAGCTTTTGTTTTTGCTTTGTCTTCTTTCTTCCCACAGAATTTGGAGATTAGGAAAAGCCACTAAAAAATACAATACTTTGCAAAATACAGTGATCAGATCAGAAGAGTTTTCCATTTGAAAAGCTGGTGCCAAAGACCCAACCTTGGTGAAAAAGTAAGATTTGTGAGCCCAGCAGAAAAGAAGAGCAGCCCTTAACATTGAATTCCCAAGGATCAAGGTAATCAGTGAGCTATCCCAGTGCAAATACTTTATTAATTTATGCAAAGCTGGTTTTACTTATACAATCAAATCAGTTTCTGTAAATACCTTAAACATGTTTTTGATTTAAGATGTGAATTTCCCACTATGTTACATTTTTTTTAAAGGCTCAATTGACTAAGGCTGCTTAGTACTGACATTAAAGTGGGGGAGGGGAGAAGGGGATTTGAATTTTTGTCCTCAGGTTCTATGTCCATAGGTACCAACTGGGCACCTGAAGGATATGCAGCAAACAATTTCCTGCCCAATTCCCTTCTCACTAATGCCAACGATAGGAGAACCATGGCTAACCACTATTTTACCAACTATTCAATGGCTAACGAAAGATATTTCTCCACTCAAGCTCTCCACACACAAGTGAATCATATGAATTATTAGTTCCTCAGACACAGCTTTAGACCCCTTTTAGCATAAAGCTGCCTCCTTGCTTTGACCAAAGAACCAGCCCATCCCAGAGTATGACCAACTGAGGATTTCTGCCCAGCCTCACTTTAGGAGACTACAGTGCTGTCTCCTTTCTCCTCTCCGTAAAGTATAACTAGACTTTACATTTCCCCACATCCTTTCTTTAACTGTCTCCTCAGTCTGTCTCAGTATCTGCCTCCTCAGCATAGGCAGCATTGGTCTATAAATGTGATCTTCCCACCACACCTTTGGGACTTCCCAAAACTAGTTCTACTGGCCTTGAACTAACTCTGCTTACCAAATCCCATGACCTACCCTATGCTGGCAGTGCCAGGTTGCAAAAAGAACTCTAATTCTGAAAAGAATTAGTCAGATTTGAACCCAAGATAAATAGAAAATGCTTTGTTCCTTGGGCCATCACCAGTCCTGACTCGTCTTGCCATTGGATGACTATGGAAGACAGAGTGAGGCTGATGACTGAGTAACTCTACCTCAGTTAAATCCAATTCACAAGCCAGTCAAGCCATCACCCTGTGATGTCATTGGCCCTCTTTGAAAATGAAGAAGGAGCAGCAGCAACCTTCCTTGGCAATGGAGGGCTTTGCCATGATTTTGCCTGTGGCCTCTTCACTAGGTGATGCAAACATGGAAACACGTTTGTGAAATCTCTGTGGACATCATTTTGATTCAGCACCCTAGGTGTACCCAATCTTGCACTTTCTTCCCCCTTCAAATGGAAACTTATAGAAATAAGAATGATGATTTGTTTACAAAAGGATCTTTTGCATTACAAGTAGGGTTTTTGCTTTACACACACTCACCAAGGCACGCCTGGAATTTAGTTGACCAAAATTTAGTCTTAAAAGTGTTCAGTAATAGGACATTTCAGCCGGACATAACAAGGTGCACTCACGCTTACTGCGTTCCATCTTTCACACCGGACGTACTTGTTTTAACTGATCCTCACATGAATCCTTCCTCCAGCATGAATTGCTGTTTTCCTCACTCCTTTCAAGTTATGACCTCCTCATCTACGACCCATATCTCCCAAGAAGCCCCCACAGTCTCTATCCCTCAGTTACAATCTTTGCAGGGGCCTCTACACAATGCTAACATCTGCCCAGCCTCTCTGTGACTTGGCAGGAGGGACCAACCCATAGAAAGAGAAAATTCAAGTTTTAAAAACACTTGTTCCCTCTACTTGGCATTCCATTTACTGATTCTGTGACCATCCCATCTTTTTCCCCCTAGAAGAACTGCCCCCCAGCCCACCTCATGCATGCATACTCCTTCCTCACCTCCACTTCACAGAATCCCTGGCTTCCTTCAGGCACAGCTCTATAGCCTTTCCTGATTCCCCAATTGTTATTTTCCTTTATCGCTCTAAATTTATTTTATTGTACTTTGTATTTACTTATCTGTGTACATGTCATATTCTCCAAGTAGATTGTAAGCTTCTTGAGGACTGACACAATTTTGTTTTTGTCTGTGTCTCTTCAGATGCTAGCACAGTGCTTTGTATCTAGTATGCACACAATAATTCCAGGTTACCTCTGGGGAGATAAAGTGATTTTCACTCCAGTTGCAAGCCTATGTAACATTTTGTGGTACTGATGAAATATGGTATGTTTTTATGTCTCAGGCACTCATTGAACCACACAGTCAGCATACCTTGACTTGGGTTGTAGTTATTTGTGGTATATGTCCTATTTTCCCAACTAGACCATGAACACCCTGAGGGTAGGGACTGTTTATTTTACTTTGGGTATTCCCCAGAGTGCTAACCACAGGACTAAGGACATATAAGCTACTTAAGTGAATTAAATGTCGTTTAATATGTTTCTGTGTATTTTTCAAATATGTTTATTTTATCTCCTCGTTTTAACTATAAGGTTCTGAAGGGAAGGGGTCTTTTTTTTCCCCCCATAACTCCCAATAGCACCAAATCCAGGGCTTTGAATTTAGGCTTGATTCAATGGGATAATGAGACAGCATGGTACAGTGAAAGGAGAAGCGGGCCTTGAATCAGATGACCTAAGTTCAAATCTTACCTCCGACATGTGTTGACATTGGGCAAACTACTTCATCTCCCTGGACTTTATTTTTTTTTTGCACCTGCAAAATGAAAGAGCTGTCTCAGATGGCCTCTGGTTTCCCTTCCAGCTCTGGGTCTATGATCCTATGAGAATAAGGAATCAAGCAGGGGGGCCAGTGATAATAATTACTACTGATAACAAGATTTCTTGAGTCTCTCAGGGATGTTCCACCATCTATCCCACGTTAAATGAATGTGCCTGCTATGCTGCCTCTATGGAAGTCTGGCGCAAAGAGTTCCTCTTTCTATGAAACCACATTTCCTATCCCCTAGCCTATGATTATGGTTCTGGAATGGAGAAAATATGTAGCCGCAAAGCAACCAAATATAAATGAAAGCTGATTGAAAGCTGCAGGATGAAGAAGCCTTCTCTGCTGCAGTTATGCAGCACTGCCTGGGGGTTCTGCAGAAAAAAGTCCATTCAGGACCTAGGGAAGCTGTGTCCACAATACAGAGCAGAGGCTGGACTGAGAAAGGGGAAAGGTACCTTCCATGTAAAGCTGAGCCAGTGGTTGCTGACAAATTCATAAAACTTTTACTTCACTATGGCAATGCCTTTATGTGGATGCCACTAGACCAGGGGTTCTTAATCTTTTGGTTTTTTTGGTCATAGATCTCTTTGATAAACAGTCTGGTGAAGCTTATGGATGCCTACGTAGAATTATGTTTTTAAATGCATAAAATAAAATACACAGAATTACCAAGAAAATTTATTACATTGAAATACAGTCTATTACAAGAAAACTGAGATCTAGCAGTGGGTCTACTAACTACAGTAATTTCAAAGTAATGATGAGTGAAAATGATATTTTGAGATCTTTGCCACAACCATAATGAGTACGGCAATGTTTGTGATTTCTATCAGTGGCAAAGTCATGAGTACTGCTAACACCACTGTGCTTCATTGCCTAAATTCATAATCAAAGGAAATGCTTAACTTGAGTTAGAGGTTAGTGAAAATAAAGATTTATTTTTTTTCCCAAACAAATTCATTAACACCTTGAAATTTCTCAACAAACCCCTTGGTGGTCTGTGGTAGACCTCAGGTTAAGAACTCCTGACCTAGATGTCTTGTGAACAGATCATATCTGCAGTTACATTCTCACAGAAGTGAGGCTTCCCTAGAAAGTAGAGTCTACAGGAAGGAAATGCCTCTGTCTGTCTCTCTCTGTCTTTCCCCCCATTCCTTTACATCCACCCTAATCAGAAACAAAAAGAGAAGCAGAACCAAATCAGAAACCAGCGAATACATCAGAGCAGATGCATGAGGAAGATTTACGCACTGGTAGCAGCAAAGACTAGGCAAACAGGGGCCGGTGAATCCTCTAGGTTCTGCCTGCTGACAAAACCTGTCCAGGCCAATGCCCAGAGTTCTGGGTGAGGGTCAAGGAACTGTGGACAGAGTCTGGTTCAGTCACAAAATCTCAAGACAAACTTGTAGGACCAGGCAGAATTACTAGAAATCCACAATTAAAGAGGTAAGGGATAAGGACATGATGTGAAAATAGTACCTTCCCCTCTATTACTTTCCATCTACTCTGTGCTTATCTTTTATGTATTGATTTAGATACATGTTGTCTTTCCTCTTCCCCTCCCCATTAGAATGTAAGCCCCTTGACAGCAAGGGCTGTTTTTGCTTTTTCTTTGCATCCCTAACGCCATCCTAGTACAATGCCTGGCCCAGAATAACCATTTAATAAATGCTTGTTGATTGGTTAAAAGTAAGATTTTTCTAGGCAAGCAACCTGATTCAAGTGTCAGAACTGGCCTGGAGTGGAAAAATCTTTGGGTCTCTCACAGACTGATCTCTGAATTTACTAGAAGATAAAAAAATTATAATTTAAGTTACGTCTATACACCTGGCTGAAAACTAGGGTAGGGGAGTATAGTATTAAAAAAAAATAACAGACATTTTTTGCCTATCGTTGTCAAGCCCATCATTATATATGAGCAATTGGCTTAATTTTTACCTTGTGTTATAAAGATACTACCTAAGTGAGAAGTGAAAGCTGAGAGGTGACTTTAATGAATACCTCCGGATGATGAAAGGTTTATTACCTAGGTAAGAGATAAGCTGTCCTCTCACTAAGGACAGAACAAGAAGGAAGGGGTTTAAGCTCCAAGAAGAGGGATTTATGTTAGACATTAAAAGAAGCTTCTTTGTCGTAAAGTTTGCCGCGATGTTCTCCAGGAGCTTATTGAGGGAGATGATAACTATTTCCAAGGAAGAGAATATCAGGAGTTATGAATGTCAGGGCTGAAAGGACCTTCGAGATCACAAGACTAGAGATTTAGAGCTAAAGGCACCTGGCGTTTATCTAATCCGCCCCTTTTACTTTGCAAATGGGGAAACTGAAGGCTCGAGAAGTGAAAGCAATTGTTCAGGGCCACACAGTGAGTCTAGGACAGAGCAAGGACTAAAACCCAGGTCTCAACTCCCAAGTCCAAGTACAGATACTAGAATTATTATTGTTGTTATTATTATTATTAATAATAACATTTAAACAAAGCCTGAAAATGTTTTACTTGCCATTTCCCCTGTAATGCAAATATTATTTTCTTCATTCTGCAAGTAAAGAAACTGAGGTTCATAGGATTGAATGACTTGCTGAGAGAACTATAGATAATAAATGTCAAAGCAGCTGTCCTGATTCCTAGATTTTTCTGTCTTGGCTTCCATCATATTATGGTTCCCTGAGTCTTCTTGTCTATTTTTCTCCACTCTAAAATTCTGGAGTCTTAGCTCTGCTTAGGCAGCTAGGTGGCGCAGTGGATAGAGCACCCGTCCTGAAGTCAGGAAAACTCATCTTCCTGAGTTCAAATCTGGCCTCAGACATTTACTACCTGTGTGACCCTGGGCAAGTCACTTACCCCTGTTTGTCTCAGTTTCCTCATCTATAAAATGAGCTGGAAAAGGAAATGGCAAACTACTTCAGCATCTTTGCCAAGAAAACCCCAAATAGGGTCAGGAAGAGTTGGACCTGACTGCAAAGGACCGAACAACAAAAGAAGATTTCTATTATCCTTTTGACTTCTAATAGTTCATCATCCTAATAAGTCATAGGATCACAGATCTAAAGCCAGAAAGGGACCTTAGAAGAAACCTTAAGGAACTTAGGTCATCTGGTCCTACTCCTTCATGTTATAGGTGAGAACATGAGGCTCAAAGAGGGAAAATGATTTATCCAAAGCTACACAGCTAGTTAGTGGCAAAGTTGGAATTAGAACTCAAAGCTTCAAAAACAAACAGAACTCAAAGCTTCCAGAGTCCGTTCAGCACTTTAATTCACTATTCCACTCTGACATCTATTTGCTACTCAGATAGGCTAAATTAAGATAACTGGGAAACATTAGAATTGGAAGTAACCTCAGAGGCCATCTAAAGCCAACACTTACAGACTCTTTCACATAATAGGTAAGGAAATTGAGGTCCAGAAATGTTAAGTGACTTGCAGAAGGTCACACAGGTAGTAAGAGAGCTAAAATTTGAACCCTATCACCTGGCTCCAAATTCAATGCTCATTCTTTTGCACCATACTCCCTAAGCAACATCTTGTGGTTGACTCTGACCCTGTACAGAATCGTCCATCTGCCTGGTCCACTGTCCTGTTGTTTTTGGGTGGCTCCCTTCACAGGTCGATGCTGCACCCACCCACTCTTTGCAAGCAGCATGAAAGGATGCTAGGAACCCAGCAGGCACAAGGAGAGGCAGGCTCTCTCTACAGTGTCCTACTGTTTTCGGGAACACTGTCCAAGTGACAGCGTATGGATACATGTATATATCTGCTGTCTTTGTAATGAAATGGTGATTCAAGGCAGTCCTGAAGCTCCTCTTTACACATCCACAAACTTATGCCATCCACAAGGAGGGCAGCTGCTCCACCAATCTGCCCTGTTTTTTCAAATGAGTACTTTCTCTCTCTCTGCTTAAACACACCAAGAATATTCTTGGTAATCTTCCAGAGCTCTAAAGACCACTAAGGGCACTTCCTGCCTTTGGTACCCCCCATCCCTCCCTTCTATCCCACCTCCCTTCAGGCCAAACAGCATCCCAGGAGAAAAGGAACCAGAGCCGAAATTAACTACGACCCCCAAGAAAGACGATTTCTGGTTCAGGCATAAAGCCATCTTGGAGCACAATTGTAAGCATGCCCAGTTCCTTTGGTCTTGAACTGAACACTCTCCCTCCCTTTGTTCCTCTCTCCCCATCCCACCCCCAAATTTAAAAACAAATAAATGACTATTTGACTATGGCTCAAAGAATCAGCCTTATGGTAGAGATACCTGTTCACCACAGTGGACAGCATGTGCCAATGCTGAGCTATCTCCAATACATGCCATATGCCCGTTTCTTTACTTAGATTTTTTTTTTTTGAGAAGGGAATCCTTTAGAGAATCTAATGTCCCAGCATACTTGGCAAGTCAGAGAATGACACCAACACAATATGCGCAGGGATGATGGGTAGCTAGACAAATACACACACAACCCCCCTCCCTCCCACACTATTACATAGTTTCCTATATTGTTTGACCTTACTCATCAGCTACTTTATCTATGTACAGTAGCTAAATTAAAATAAGCTCAGTGCTAAAGAAACACAGCTGATTAAGACAGAATCAGGTCACACTTCTGGTTGAATTATGCAACCAACTTTCTCACCCAGAATTTGGCCATGGACACATACACATATGTACACACGCACATACACATGCATGCACACTTCTGGTTGTATTAGCTGAGTCACATACACAACTCAAGCATTTTCATAGGCAGACACATGTATATACAAATGCATATTCTATGGATTTAGATGGAGAGAACCCATTCTTTTCCAATATGAATGAGATGGAAATCAATGTTACTTTGTCATCCCAGAGCATTCTATTAACTCGGTAGTAAATAGAGAATTTACTTGGCCACTCCTGGCATTCTCAGAAGCTCAAGGAACTCTTCAGAAAAAGTCCAACAACTGCCCCTTTTCATGTTCTGCATGGGGTTGACTGCTTTGGTGAGCCCTGAACTGTGGGGTATTGTGGGGCCCCAGCTAAGTGAGGGAAAGGAAGGCTCTCAGGCCAGCTAAGAGGTCATCTGCAGCAGGAAATGGTCCCAAGCTCTCATTTAGAGCATGAGCAAGTATGAGGTTTCACTAGAGCTGCCCAAGCTCATCAGTTTTTCACTGACTAGTATCTTAAGCTTGTCAAGTGCTTAGCAAGAGCTTTCCAAGGCAAGTTTGTAGCAAGCATATGGTAAACTCGTCCAGTCCATATGACTGGTTGAGCATCGACCACCACTGTTGATACAATATATCACTTCTTCCTCAATATTATGACAGCATTTGTCAA
The DNA here is from genome assembly GCF_003287225.1 of Phascolarctos cinereus. Lineage (NCBI taxonomy): Eukaryota > Metazoa > Chordata > Mammalia > Diprotodontia > Phascolarctidae > Phascolarctos > Phascolarctos cinereus. Next base: position 288,919,067 of record NW_027555625.1, on the reverse strand, counting down.
TGAAAATTAAATTACTGTCAAACTTATCCTGCTAACTTACGGCACAACAATCAGAGGAAGCCAGCTCAGTGACTTAAGCCAATAAGACCTCTTCTAAATGTTCAACCAATTTACACGCTAGAGAGAAAGACCTTGCTATCTTAGTTGTGACTTCAGTGCCAGCATGGATGAATAGCCAAATTTGGCCAAAGGGAGAATAGGAGATACTTCATTATAATCTAGACCATTGGTCTATACTAAGGTACGTGTGTATGTGTGTTTGTGTGTGAGGATAGGTGTGAGTCAGTCAATATTTTACATAGGAAATAGCACCAAATGTTACATCCATGTGCTAGTTAAATAAAAATTTTAAATCACATCTTTAGAATCAAAAGACCATTCTGTTGTGTGTTTAAAATCTAATATTGATGTACTGAAGCAATCACATGGAACACATTCAAAAGGGAGATTAAGGCTGAAACGAATATTGGTTTCTTCCATACCTTTGAAAAATCTCTGCCTTTCATACCAATGCCCAAGACTTACAGCACTAAGTCATTTATATTTTCCCAATAAAGGATTGCATTAACTATGCATATCTTTGGGTTTCAAAAAAAAAGTCTGAATTTGGAATCTCATATTTCTGTTTTTGAGCATTGCACTGGGAAGAGGCTTGGAGAAAGAAGACTGGCTGAGAGATTTACAGGCAGGTACAATGTGGGTAACACAAAGCTTATTTGCATCTAGTAATCATGGTAATAGTAACCATTTCTCATTTTATGCACACCCTTCCTCTTGCCTTCTTCCCCCCAACCCCTCCCACCCCTCAAACCATGAATTCAATCTCCCCTACCATCTAAAGAAAATACCTTTGAATTGAGGCTGACTGATAGGATCAGTTTGGAATTTTTGCTTCTTTGTTATTTTTCCTCTGCACCTTTCATGAACAAATTTTCTCATTAATTTGAGCAGCCAGTGACTTCAGCAACATCAAACTGATTTTGACTGTTAGCATTGGCAAAGCTTATTGGAAGGAGTGATGATACTTTTTTTCCTTCAGAACCAAATTTTCCTGCCTTTCCAGCATGATTTCTTGATACAATAATATTCTAGATTAATGGTTAAAAGGGAAATTGTGGATGCCATCCCCACTTCATATTAGATGCTTTCTTCTTTGTGGTCTGATATAACCATAAAGATGGACTTGCAAAAGCCTGAAATGAGCCCGGTTTTCTGACTTTGTGTGTAAGTACAACTTCATGACTCCATACAGAGTAGGGGCATACTTTGACAACTGAGAAAGTGGAGGAACTCACTGGCCTTTTGAACCTGTGTGCACAGCTGGGAGCCATCTAGGTTGGAATGAGGCAAGGAGACATTTTGTGGGCTCTAATTTCCATATGAACAGGAGGACTTATCTAACTTAGTCCTCTTCCCTAGGATTTGTTTGGGGGAGCTGAGTTCACTTTGGTCATGGATTAACTGGAGGTCTAAGCACCAGGTTCATCTCTCATTCTCAGCATTACCATTTAGGGTAGGTAGGGAGAATGTCATCAGAAGGGAAGAGAAATGGACTTCTAGAGAAAATTTAGTTGCCTTTGTTCTTTGAGTTCTCTCCCAGATGTGCATGAGCTACAGATCAGAGGAAATTCTTAAATAAAGAAGGGAATTGAGCTTTTAAAGGAAGATGGGGTGGGGCAGGGAGGAAGAAAGAAACAAAGATGCCAGTCGGAGGAGTGTCTCCCAGATCTTTTTCACCACACCCATCAAAAAGTGTAAGACCTGGTGAAAATTAGGTGGATTGAGCAGCTACAACCCCTTCATGTCTTCCTACTAAATTGGAAGTGACTCTCTCTTTATTGGATAAAGGTGTTAAATAGAGGTTTCCAGACTGTATGGTGTAGTATACAGGACATTGCCCCTGGAGTCAGAAAACCTGGCTCAAATCCCCGCCCCACCACTAAATAGGTGTATTGCCATGGGCATATTAGCTTACCTCAGTTTCCTCATTTGTAAAATTGGTGGTAATAATACTTGCACTACTTACCTCACAATTTAAAAATAATAATAAATATATGAGACATGGAAAATGTATGAGTTTGCCTGTTCTGTGTGGAGAACAAAATATTTGAGATTTATCCTACTCAATGGGAAAAAAGAGAACACCAAACAATAATGCTCTTCTCAGCCTTTAACAATTTCTGGACACTTCTAATTTGCAGAAGCCCATCTTTCTTGTGAAAGTAACAAAGATCAAGAATACATAACAACACTAACACTTAGTGCTTACTATGTGCCAGGCACTGTGCTAAGTGCTTTACAATTATTATTTCATCTCTATAACAACCCTATTATTATTATTATCCACATTTTAAAAATAAGGAAACTGAGGCAGAGGTTATTTCATCCTCATAACAACCCTATTATCCCTACTTTATAGATAAGGAAACTGAGGCAGAGAGGTTAAGTGACTTGGCCAGGGCCACACAGCTGTTAATTGTCTGAGGTCAAATTTGAACTCAGATCTTCCTTGGCTCCAGGCCTGCAGCACCATCCACTGCACCTAGCAAGGAGAGAGTTTATTAGCACTATGAAGGACCTTAGTTATAGTCCATCTATTCATAAGACTGTGAGGTTTAAAACTGGAAAGGACCTCAGAAACTGGCTTATCCAGCCTCTATCTTACAGATGATAAAAAGGAGATCCATAGAAGGGAAAAGACTTGCCCAAGTACACACAACAAGCTGGTAAAAGATCCTGAAGTAAAATTTGTGTCTCCTGATACCCAGCCCAATGCTCTCCCTGCCACGCCTTATTGCCTCCTCTTGTGATACAAATGAGATTGCCTCGCAAAGTACGAAAAGATCAAGGGACTGGAACTGATCTCTGAATGCCGAGGGTCACCCTGGCCATCCTGATTTCACTGAGTCGACAGTCAGGTTTCAATCCCAAATCCGGTTTCCAGCACACAAAGAGGTATGTGTTGGCAGTGAAACAAAAGCCAATGTGGGTGGCAAGGTAGCTGCAAATTTAAGCATGAGTGCTCTGGGTGTGGGGGCTTACACCTGATTACCAGATGCTTCAAGCAGATGGCCAGGGAAAAAAAGAGAGCAAGGCTCATGGTTGCTTCAATGGGGTTACAAAAAGCACTGAATCTAGAGAGAGCAGAAAGAATGCTTGGCTGCCTATCCCAGGGACCAAGACAGACCTGAGCACAGTAAGTCTGTAAGTGAAGGTACTGGGGAAGCCTTGAGTCCTTTGTAACAGAGGAGAACCTTATTTATTTATTTTTAACTAGAGATCTAAACAAGAAGAAGGCTTGGTACTGAAAAAAGCTCTGTTTTGACCACAGAAACAGCTTTAGGATTTCTTCTTTTGCTGATCACATGGAACAGCACAGGGTGCATCTGTTATTTGATCCAGAAGGTGTCAATAAATGTGATTCATTTGCAAATTGGCTTTTCAGCAATTGGCTTGGTGAGCAATAAAAGGCAACTTGCATGTGGTGTTTAGACCTCATAACCTGCAACACTGATTTGGGGGTTCTCCCAGTCACCCCGACCTGCCTTTCAGCCTAGCTCCAGAGCACACAGCTCCACAGCTAAGCCCTAAGAGTAGATACAATCCAAGTTTGGAAGGCTAGACCCATTACAGCCCCTGCCAAACAGGAGGATTAGATCTGGGGTAACAGGACTTGGTGGTGAGATGCTTTTCTGTACAGAGGGGATGGCCACCATTCTTTACTGAAGGGTGGTAAGGCCAGCTAGAGGAAGGGTGGGGCAGAGACGGATGCATAGCCATTTTGTATAGACTGCATGGATATCCTGACTCTCTGGTACCCACAGTTCACTCTATATTACACAAATCTTTTTGTTGATATCTCGTGTTTACCCCTCACCCATGTGAGGGATATTAATTTCCCACTATATCCATCCTCCTTCCCTTTTAGAGAGGCATTTGCCATTTCTTCTAATAAAGAATTTTTAAAGACAAAAAGTGATTTACCAAAACTAACCCACACAACAAGGTCAAACATTATATACAGTGTTCCATGCCCATAGTTCCCTACCGCTGCAAATAAGAGAAAAAGATACATTCTCATATTGCTTCTTTGGTGCCAAGCTTGGTTATTATACTTTAATAACATTCAACTTTGTTTTGTATGTGTACCTTCTATTTCTGTTATCACTGTCACTGTTGTATACTGTTTTCCTGGTTTTTCCTACTTTGCATCAGTTTATACAAATCTTTTCACCCTTCTCTGTACCCATTACACTCAACATTTCTTAGAGGAAGATAGTCAGTTTCTTGTACTGCTGTCATATGTTCTTACATGATATTCTTTTCTAACAGGTTAGACTGTGAGTTCTTGGAAGCAGAAAACATATTTTCTACTTTTCACGTATCTCTAAAGGGCCTAGCATAAACCTGAGCACACAAGAAAGACTTCATGAGTGGCAGCTAAATGGCGCAGTGGTTAGAGCACTGGACCTGGAGTCAGGAAGACCTGGGTTCAAATCCAACCTCAGACACTTATTAGCTGTGTAACCCTGGGCAAATCACGTAACCCCATTGGCTCCAAAAAAAAATATTTTAAAAGGAAAAATTTAGTGAGTTGATTGATAAATTTCATCAAAGTTCCACAAAAAAGAGAAAAAGACATTTTAGCCAATTTCTTAGAGGTTATTCAGTAAATTAACTGTTCCCAAGCTAGGTCAATAGTCTCTTGGGTCCAGTTAATTGACTATGAGCCATGGTTACCAAAGACTGCCACTAGCTGATGCCAAGCAGATGCATAATCATTTCTGACACCTCCAGGCTTCCATCTTGATTTTGTCAAATGAATGTGTGAATGAAGAAATGAATGATACTTCACATGGCATTGAATCAAATACATTTCCTATGTCAGCAAAATCAGATAAATCAGAATCCTATTCATTTCTACTATGTGATCTTCTGGGAATTATGAGGAATAGAGAGAAGTGCAAAAGATAGTCATAGGACTGTAGGATTTAGTGCTATGCAAAGAATTTTATAGAGCAGCCAGGTAGCAAAGTGCATAGAGCTATGGGCTAAGTCAGGAAGACCTAAGTTCAAATTTAGGCCTCAGATGCTTACTAGCTGTGTGACCCTGGCCAAGTCACTTAACCCCATTTGCCTCAGTTTCCTCATCTATAAAACGAGCTAGAGAAGGAAATGGCAAACCACTGCAGGATCTTTGACAAGAAAACCTCAAGGTTGGACATGACTGAAGAACAACAAGGAATTTTATAAAAAATAAGTCAATTTAAGTCAATTCAACAATAATTACTAAGTGCCTACTATGTGTGTTGGGCAGTGAACTAGGTTATGAGAATATAGATATCATCTAGTCCATCACTTCATATCTTATAGATAGATTAACTGAAGCCCTAGAAGTTGTAGCAGAGACAGGTTTTGAACCCAGGTCCTTTGATTCCCAATCCAGTGTCCTTTCTATTATACCAGTCCCTATTCACAATAAGCTATATTCTGATAGATGTTAAAACATCAGTATTTTTTATTCTATGTGATATAGCAGGAAAAACATTGTTCTGGGGACTAATAGAACTGGTTTCTGGTGGAAGTGTGCTACCAAATAGTTGTGTGACCTTGGACAAATCACTAGACTCAGTTATTCATCTGTAAAATAAGGAAATTGAACTAAATAATTTCTGATATCCCTTTCAATACAAAAAAAACCCGCATAAGTTCTATACTTGTAGTTGCAGTGAATATACAAATATTCTTTCTTATTCTCTTCCATGGGAAAGAAAGAAAGGAAGAAAGGAAGGAAGGAAGGAAGGAAGGAAGGAAGGAAGGAAGGAAGGAAGGAAGGAAGGAAGGAAGGAAGGGAAGGAGGGAAGAAAGGAAGAAGGAAAGAAGGGAAGAAGGAAAGAAGGAAAGAAGGGAAGAAAAAAGAAAAGGAAGAAAAAAGGGAAAGAAGGAAAAAAGTAAAAAAAATGAAAGAGAAAGAAAGGAAGGAAAAGAAAGAAAAGGAGGGGAAAACAGAAGGAAAGAAGGATGGAAGAAAGACCATTTCCCCTGGGTCTATCTTGTAAGATGGGGAAAAGATAGCCTTGAGTTTCACTGGATAAGAGACAATCCTAGACAACCCCTAACACTTATAGGAATAATTAGAGAGGCCTGCCTACCTTTTCCTAGGCTAACCCCCACCCCCTCTCCCTCAGCCTTGCTTCCATGGAGCTCTGGGGAGGTAAGGTGGGAGGTGATGAGGGATAGGGTCAACTCTGGAATGGCAGAGAGCATCCAGGTTGTGACCAGTTACAGTTACTCCAGACCCCAAGGCTCTTTCAGCACAGAAACAAGGATTAGCCCTGGTGTCCTGGATAGATTCCAGCTCAGATCATTTCATTTGGCCTACTTAGTGTTCCCCTAGGGTTTCCAGGGAATAGATTATTCATCATTGTCTGGGCTGCCCACATGCAGAGGATGGCTTTCACCCCAGAAGTGGCTGCATCCTATACTGCCTGGGTGACACATTCAGGATCTCCAGCCTCTGCAGATCCTTTGCGGGAATATTGGGAGAGAATGGTGACAGGAGAGTGCCTACTATTTCAAGGGAGTTCAACGAAAGCAATAGCTTGATTTGACTCTCACCTAGCCAGAAGTCAAGTAATCATGAGCCATATCAACTTCCCTTAAGGAAGGAGAATTCCTTGTCATTTTCTCCTACACCCCTGACAATTCATATGTCAAACACAAGCTTCGTATTCCACAGAGCAGATCAGTGAAGTCCTATTTGGCTTCCTGATCCTGCAGGAGGAGTCTGGTTCATTTCTCTGGGAGACCCTGTCTCTGAAGCTCAAATGCTAGGGCTGGACAAGACTTCCCCAGATGGGAGACTAAGAGAGGACAAAGCAGTACAATATGATGTCCCCTGGGTTGTGTAAAATCTTTTGTGGAAGGAGGTTCACTCCCTCCATTCTTCTGTAACACAGAATCAACCAGGAAGAGGGGAATAAGGTAAAGGAGTAAGAATGGACATGGTCCTTGATACAGAGGAACTAAGGACCTGATGGCCAAAGCAGAAGATCCCAAGGGGAGGAGAGACTGAATTTAAGTAGTTGTTTCCTAGGCTTCTGTTGTTGAACATGGATGTTACCTCTTCTACCCCCTTGTTCTGCCTCTCTCGATAATAATAACTGATATTTATGTAACCGGATGTGGTTTTATTTCAAGTTACTTTGTGTACATGACAATAACCTCACAATAACTCTGCAAGGTAGGTACTACAGGTATTATTATGTCAATTTTACAGATGGGGAAACTGAGGCTCAGAAAGATTGTGTGGCTTGATAACTAGTTACACAGTTCTCAAGTGCCAGATGGCAGATTTAAACCAAGTCTTCCTCACTCGAGGTCCAAAAATCTAGCCATTATACAATACTGCCTCTTAGTCTTAGAGCTATGATGAAGAAAGCAATTGGTAAGCTGTCTGGGAAAGGCTTGGGAAGGCCTCAGAGGGCTGGGAGATGAGCCCCAACAATGTGAAAAGGGATATGCTGAATTTCTCACCGTATTGTGGCCAAAGGATTTTTTTTTTTTTGGCTTGACACATCACTGACAATCTGGCCTCTCTCTCTCTCTCTCTCTCTCTGTCTCTCTCTCTCTCTCTCTCTCTCTCTCTCTCTCTCTCTCTCTCTCTCCCCCCCTTCCCTCTTCCTCCCTTCCTTTCTCTACCTCTTTCTCCTTCTCTCCCTCTGTATCTCTGTCTCTCCATTTCCATCTTTCTTATTCTGTTTTTATCTGTCACTTCCTTCTTCCATCTCTATCTTTCTCTCCCTGTCTGTTTCTTTGTCTCCCTCTTCCCCCCATCTCTCCCTCTCTCTCTCTCTATCTCTTTGTCATTTTCTCTTGTCTCTCCCTCCCTTCTTCTATTTCCCTTCCCTCCTCACTCTCCCTTCCCCTCCTTCTCTCTTGTCTCTGTTTCTTTGCCTTCCACTGTCTCTGTATCTCTGTCTATTCATTTCCTCATCTATGTCTCTCTCATTTTCTCTTGTCACTGCCTTTTGCTCTTAAAATTTGAGTGGTTTGGCAGATTCATAATAATCTATGGATCCATTTAAACCACCACCACCACCAACCATCACCGAGAAATATGACACCTAGAGTTTGATATATTTCAATAACAAAGAAGGCTGAGGAAGAACAATGTTCTTGCAAGAAGCAACTCTGGCTTCTTCTGGCCTGTCATCTCGAGCGTTCTAGTCATTACAGTACATCCGCTCAGCATTACTTTTCCTTCTGCACAAATAATTAAGAAACACCTGTGTTCTCTCAGTCAGTGTGACGTACTGTGAAGAGCCACCCTCAATCCCCAAATCCAGCCTGTGCTTTCCCAGGCCCAGCAAGGGCAGCGTGCTGCCCAGGGCCGAAGCCTTATCGGGGGGAAAAAAACTACCAGAGAAGGGTATCTGGAGCAAAACAGAAAATTAATCTGCTTCAAAATGGCCGAAGCCCCCATACAACTTTGAAATCTGAATAAACTCCTGGAGGTGACTCTTTGCCAACACTTACTCCTATGCCAGCTTTCTCACAAACGAACAGCTTGTATCCCCATGAAAATCAATGGATGGAACAAATTGTATTAAATTATGTAAAATGATACTAAAGAGCACAATCTACCAGTAAAAAGGAAAAAAAATTAAACCCCCAGAAAATCTTGTTTTAATAAATCTGGCAAAATTATAGAAGACAATTAGGAGAAAAATACTAAATTTTCATTACACTTGAAGGCATGTCTTGTGGCCATAAGGAAAGAACTGCAATTTATCTTCTCATAGGTCAGACCAGTATAAATCTTTTGTGCCTTTGACACCTGTGAGTTATTTTGCCCACTTCACACACTGTAGAGAGAAAGCTCATGTCTCAGCACCCTTGGATGGGCACAAACTGGCCCAGACTGCAGAAACCAGCGCACAGTTTTTAGAACCAAATTTTCTTCTCTTTCACATGGATTTTTCCCCCTTTGGGAAATAACTGTAATTTAGCACTGAACTCGCAATATAACCTCTTGCTTATAAGTGGAAAAAAACCATTTAAAAATATTTTAGCCACTTCCATCTATTCAATACCCTCCAACAGCTGCCAATTCCTTTTTCCTTTTTCTTTTTTTAATTCAGGAATTTTCAGTGACATGATCAATAGGTCAAGTGGTCTGATCCATCCAGGCTGATGCCTTTTGGCAGGCACCTAGGTCAGACATCATCACGCAGGACTCTGCTACGTAAAAGTACAATCACCTTAAGCAAGTCACTTAACGTTTCTGAGTCTCCATTTCATCATCTATAAAATAGGGCTGGAGGGATTTGGGGGTGAGTTCCTAGATGATATTATCTTCTAGATAGATTTCAGGGGCCTGAGACAATGGCTATATGATAACACAAGACAATTGGTGGAAAGGTAAAACCATGTAAGCAGTTGGTTTGTCTCCAATAATTAAATATAAAATCGAATAATTGGTGCTTAGTCATTCTAAACCAAAAAAACCAAATATGTATTAAATACCTACTATGTGCAGACCACTGTACTAGGCACTGGGAGACACACAAATATTGATAACATACAGTCTCCTCAAGGAGTTCATGAACTAGTAGGAAAGATAAGAAAAAGTCCCAAAAGCTATGACTAGAGAGAGAATACTTAACCAAGCAAAGGCTAGAGATCATACAAAAATAAAAATAGATAATTTTGATTACATATAACTGAATGGCTTTGTATAAACAGTATCAGTGCAAATAGGATTAGAAAAGAAGCTACAGCTGGGGGGGGGTGGAGAAAGCCTCTGCATCAATGATTTTGATAAGGATCTGATATCCAAGATATATAGGGAGCCAATACAAATATTATATATAAATATATAAATCTTAAATAAAGACCAAGTGACATTCTCCAATAAGTAAGCGATCAAAGAACATGAACAAACAATTCTCATAAGAAGAATTGCAAACTATTGCTCATAACTATATGAGAAATTGCTACAACTCCCTAAGAAGAGAAATATAAGCTGAAATAATTATGAGGTTTCAGCTCATACCTAGCAAATTGACAAAGATTACAAAGGATGAGAATAGTCACTGTTGGAGAAGCCTAGGAAAGGCAGGCAAACTAATGTCCTATTCGTGAAATATTTCCATTCTACAAAGCAATTTGGAATCATGATGGAAAATAGTGACTAAATTGTCTCTACTCCTTGCCCAAAGTGCCCACAGAGAGATATATGCCCCAAGGAGGTGAGAGACGGAAAGAAATGTCCCATCCTAAAACATTTATACCAAATTATTTATGTTTTTTTTATGGTAGCAAAGCACTGGAAACAAAATAGATGTCTATTGATTGAGAAGTGGACAAGCAAAATTGTGGTATGGAATTGCGTATAATGAAATATTATTGCACTATGAGAAATGATATCCATGTAGAATTCAAAGAAACATCAGAAAACTCATATACAATGATGTAGAGAAAGTAAGTAAACCAGGAAAGCTATCACAATGGCTACAATGTGTAAATTCAAATGACAATAACAAAAGAAATTAGATTGTGTAATTATGTTGACCAATCTAGTGTTTCAGGAAGGGACCATAAAATTTACTCCCCACCTTTCATTGTAGAATTGGGAGACTCTAGGTATGGAACACTGTAGACATTGTCAGACTCAAATGGTTGAGTAATTAAAACTGCTTTCTTATTTTTTCTTCCTTTTGTATGTGTCATAGAGTAAGGCAGTGTCATAGAATGGAAAGAGTACCCAATCCAGAGTTAGAGGATCAGGGTTCAAATTCCACTCTGGAAGAATTACCTGTGTGACCTTGAGCAAGTCATTTGACTTCTCCAGGCTTTAGTTCCCTCGTCTCTAAAAGAAGAGCAATGGATTATATGGCCTAGCCCTACATGGTCCCTTCTAGGTCTAAATTGATGCTGCTATTATGTTATGACTCACTGAAGAGAAAAGAGGAGACCTGTATTTGGAAATAAAGGTGATGTAAAAACAAAAGACATCAACAAATATTAAAAAAGCCACAAATAATTATAATACCAAATAACACTTTCTTCACGTCCCTTTTTTGTCCATACTTTTCATATTCTATGAGACATCTGGCTGGGGCAAGGGGAGTAACATGGGGAGGAAGGATTAGAAAAAGCTTCATGGAGTAGGAAGGGTTTTGACAAGTTGTCAAAGTTTCATATCATATTTAATTCAAACGCACAAGGGTGCATTACAAAAAAGAAGATAAGGGAAGGGAGGGAAGGCATGATTCACTTTGTGATTTAGCAAATGCAAGTTTTGATTTACTGGACTTTATTAAAGTGGGGTAGACCTATATCTCACAATGGCTGCAATTCATTTTCCTCCTATCTACCTGTTCACATGTGACATCCTATGTCTTCCTATTCCTAGCATTACCAAAATAATATTAGTTTTTAAACGGCCCTAACATTGTTAGAGCTCCCCTGTCCTCCCCATCAGGCCAAGCCATTCTGCCCTGCCCCCAACACCAATCTCCATCCAATATGGCACATTGCTTAGATGATGGAATAATTCTAATATAATGCCATTTCGATGTAGACATGAAACTTTAGGAGCAACTAGCTCCTGTGATAAATTATTGGCTGTCCTGGTCAGCAGTCCTCCTTATGCCCATCACTGAGTCATCATTTCCAATTCCTTACATCTGGCTACTTTCCAGTAGCTAAAAGAGCAGGTCCTATTGCACTCAACCAAGTGGAGTTGTAAGTCCAACTTGCACTACCCAGGAAACCCTAGATATCAGGCATACCAGACATTTGCCATGGCCAACAATGAGTGCACTAGCCCCTTAAATAATGACAATGGATTGCTATGTGGAAGTAGCTACCATCAAGAGAAAGCAAAATCTTTCAGCTTGTAAATCATTTCACCTCTCTGACCTCAGTTTTCTTATCCATAAAAGGGTACTTGAGAGATGATTTTTAGAAAGCCTTTCCAGTCCTAAATCTATGGTCCATGAACCCTTCAATCTATCCCTCTGCTCAAATAAGTCAAGAGGCAAGGATGTAGTGAAAGTGAGGATGGGGTTAAGGGAAGGGTAAGATTCGCAGTTCCCAAAGGTAGTCTGGGCTGCTATCCACCAGGAAATAGGCCAAAGAAGAGTTTCTAGGGCCTAAGTCAATTCTGGGTTCTTCCTTGCTCTTAAAAGAGAAATAAAAACAGGATATATTCCCATTACCACCCTTCCAGGTAACCTAGGGATCCAGAGTCTACTGCTCTTGAGGAAATCTCTGCTGCCATCTGTGGAGTCAGATTCTTCCATACAGAAGTAGTATCTTGAAGAGTTGACTCACTTAAGATTTTTTCAGATCTTAAAAAAAGCAGAAAGTTAGTATACCTAAAGTTTCCATATGTATTCTGTACTAAGTTCCAAAGACTCACAAATAACTCACATTTATAGACCAATCTAATATTTCTAAAGCATTTTCTTCAAAACAACCCTTTGAGGAAGGAAATGCAAGTATTAAGATGTTCTCCACTTTACAAATGGGGAAACTGAGGTTCGGTGACTTGATCAGGCTTTCATGGCTAACAAACCATAACAAAGCATTCAATGAAGTTGTGTGCTTACCATGTGTCAGTTACCGTGTAAGTTCTGGGAATACAAATTCGAGAGTGCCCTCAATTAGCTTACAGTATAGCTTTACAATTAACTTCATATGTACGTGTGCATGTGTGTGTGTATGCACACATATATGTATAGGTATATATAATAGATGCAAAATAAATCCAAGGAAGTTTGGGAAAGGGGATGTAATTGCAGCTAGGAAAGGCTCCATGGAAGACGTTTGGGCTTGAGCAAAGTCTTAATGGAAACCAGGAATTTCAGGAAACAGTGAGGAGAAGCAAATGCACTCCAAGCATGGGGGGAAGGGAGGGGCAGCCACTACAAAGGCATGGAGAAGGGAGATGAAGCAACATCTGTGATGCCAAACAGTGAACAGCGAGTAGTTCAGGAAAGCTGGAATGCAAGGAGGGGTAAGATGTAAGGGATCTGATGGGTTGGACAGGACTAGGTGGTGAAGAACTTTAAAAATGTCAAACTGAGGGTATGATATCTGCTCCTGGAGACATCAAAAAGCTACTGGAGCTTGCTGAGTGGGGATAGAAAGGACAGAGTTGGGAGGGAAATAATCAAATCTATACTTTAGGAATGTCCCTTTGGCAGCTGTGTGGAGGATGGTTTGGAAAGGGAGAAACTTGAGGCAGGGAGACCAAATTGTAGGCTGTTGGGGCAGGTTAGGTAAGAGGTAATGAGGGCCTGAACAAAGATGGTAGCTCTGTGAATGTATAGGAAATATGTGTGTGAGGTGTTGTAGAGAAAGGAACAATAAGATTTAGTTAGATATATGGGGTGAGCAAGAGTAAGGGGTTGAGGATGACGCCAAGCTGACCAATAGGAATCTGTTGCCTCCCAATAACAATAGGAAAGTTTGGAAGAGGGTTCTCTGTGTGTGTGTGTGTGTGTGTGTGTGTGTGTGTGTGTAATGGAGTACAATAATAAGCTTTGTTTGGGGTATGCTGGACGTCCAATTTTAAATGTCCAATAGAAAGTTGGTGGTACCAGACTGGAGCTTAAGAAAGAGACTAGAATTAGAAATAGAAATCTTGCAGTCATCTACATAGATATTTAAAAAAAACAACATGGGAGCATGAGGTCAATGAGAAAAAGAGAGTATGGAGAGAGGAAAAAAAAAGAAGAGGACCCACGACAGACCCTTGTGGGAAGCCTATTGTTAGTGAGTGTAACTAGATGAAAACCAAGCAAAGGAAACCTAGGAATTATCAGGCAGATGTCAGAGAATCAGGAGAGAGTAAGGTCCTGGAGAGGAGAAAACATCTAACAGGAAAGGGGTGGTTCATAGTCCCCAAATACAGCAGAGGTCAAAAAGGATAAGAATTGGGAAGAGGCCATTTGTTGGTTAGGAGATCACTGTTTACTTTGGAGAGAGCAGTTTCAGACAAGTGAAGGTCTAATGCCAGATTACAGAGGATTTAGAACAGAGTGAGAAGTGGAAACCCTGAGCATAGACAGCACTGGGGAAGATTTTGTTTGAGAAATGAAGAAGAGACAGATGTCAGGTAAAACGAGGATGGTTTTGTGAAGATGGAGTAAACTTGGCCATGTTTGTAGGAAACAGTGAAGGAGTGAATGGATAGGAAGAAGTTGAAAATTAGGGCACAATGGGGGTTGCAATGACAGGAGGGGGGTTGGCAATCTTCTGGAGAAGATGCAGAGGATGAAATCACAGGTATACGCAAAGGAATGACTGGCCTCGGTGAGGAGAAAGGCCACTTCTTCATCAGAGGCTGGGGAAAAGGAAGAAATGGTGTGAGGGTGGTATCAGGGAACTGTAAGATGAGGAGAAGGGGTTGTCAGATGAAGGAGGGGGGTGAAGAGTTGGTCCTCAATGGATTTTTGTTGTTCAGTTGTTTTTCAGTCATGTCCAACTCTTCATAAGCCCATTTGGGGTTTTCTTGGCAAAGATACTGGAGTGGTTTACCATTTCCTTCTCCACATCATTTTACAGATGAGGAAACTGAGGCAAACAGGATGAAGTGACTTTCCCAGAGTCACACAGCTAGTAAGAGTCTAAGGCCATATTTGAACTCAGGAAGATGAAATGAGTCTTCCTGACTCCAGGCCCAGAGCTCTATTCACTTGACCACCTAGCTGCCCTCTCAATGGATAATCTTGATTTTTTTCTCAAAAAGTATTAGGCAAAAGCCTCAATTGAGAGGTGGGGGAAGGCAGTGCTATGAGAAGCTAGAGGAGGAAAGAGGTTTACAATAGTCATTTTGGAGAGTGGGATAAAAAGTCAATTGGAGAGGAATAAAAAGATTACCTTGCTTTGGTGAGGGCCTACTTAAATTAGATAACAAAAATGTGTGGTGGATCCAGTTGGTGTAGGCTTTCTCTAGCTCTGTTTCTGCTGGAGTAGGAATAGAGGAGGCAGGCCAAAGGTGTGACAATCCAGGATTAAGGTTTGACCTGGCATAAGCAACCACAGGACAAGGGAGCAAGGTATTCAAGAGCAAAAGAGAGAAGTATGTCAGAAACAGAATTCCAACTGTGATCTCCTGACTCTAGGACAAAATTCTTTCCACTATATTGCTCTGCCAGACTTTATCTTATCATAATACAGGTCATTATAAGAGTATAGATTTAGAGCTGAAAAATCGTAGTAGAGTCACCTAGTCCAACCCCCTCACTTAATTTTTAAAATTCAATTATAAATTTAGTAATATATTTTGTTTTTATATCACTGTCCATTTCTAAATGGACTTCTAACCCCAGACCCACCCTCAAATGCTGAGAGTCATCCTTTGACAGTGGGGGTGGGGAAGACAGAGAAAAAGCAATTCATTAAAACCAACCAAGGAACCAACCCAGTCTGACATTACACGCAATGTTCCACAGTGATCATCCCCCCACCTTGGTAAAGATGAAAGGGAGGACATGTTCTCCTCTCTTCTTTAAGAGCCAAGCACGATCATTGCAATCATACAATGTTGTTTTAGGAGATAAGGTGGTTAATAGTCCCGAATACGGCAGTAAGGTCAAGAAATATAAGGACCAGGACCAAGGAGTAAGGTCTATTTCTTTTCTGATTCTGTTAACTTTATTTTGCATCAGTCCTTATAAGTCCTCCCATGTTTCTATTCATCCTTCATATTTATCCTTTCTTACATTACAGAAACATTACCTTATCTTCTGGTACCACATTTTGTTTATCCATTTCCCCAGCTCCAACACATCTACCTTCTCTCCAATTGTTTGCTACCTCAAAATGGGCTGCTGAGAATATCTTGGTGCACGTGTACCTCCTTTATTTTAAAGGTGAGGAGCTCAAGGCTCTGAGTTTACCTGATTTTCCCCATTACAGAGAACCAGGATTTGGATCTGCTTCTGTCCATAAAACTCAAAGATTTCTACCCCATTCTTACTCCTACCTCCATCTCAAATATGCTCAAATTGATAATAAGGTAGCCCTGAAGAGTTCCAGCTCATAAATGTAGCATTTTTCCTGGTCCTGAACACATGGAGCAGGAGAAACGAACCACACCTAATTCCTCCTGGAAATGGAGACTGTAAAGATAGGGTTGATAGGATACCCCAGCACTGAAGAGGGTGGAGGTCCGTGATTGGCTGTTAGGTGGCAGAGTGAGTGGACTTGCAGTCAGGAAGACCTGAGTTCAAAATCTGCCTCAGCCACTTACTAGTTGTATGATCCTGAGCAAGTAATTTAACCTCTGAAGCCTTAGTTTCCCCATCTGTAGAATGGAGATTATAATAGCACCTACCCCCACAAGGTTGTTGTCAAGATCAAATGAGATAATGTATGGTGAGTACTTTGCAAGCCTTAAAGTGCCATATAATTGCTAGCTATTATGATCCTGAGGTCTAGCAAAGAAATCAGAGAGGTCTCCATTGATGCTTCAGGCTTCTTACTGTTTCGACCACAACATCCTGCATATCTTGGGGGGAAAGGGACATTCTCCTGCCTGCTATTCCTCTGGGAATACACGCTCCAGACAACAGACACTCCAGAACAGGCCTTGAAGGGTTAAGCTCGGTTCACAAATGAAGTTTCCTCCCTCTGAGACCCAGTTGCCATTGACAGCCTACCCTTGTGACTCACAACAGCTGGAGTCTCTAAACTGGCAGCAGCACAGTATGGCATCAGGAAATTTTGGGTAAAAAACATATAAAAAATAAAAATCATCCCAATAAACTCTGAAAATACAGAGGTGTAAAGCACCGTGTCCCAAAAAAGCCTCCTGCTAGAGAAACTATTTTTAAAAAGACTATTAAGAGGTGCGAAAGTGAAGCTGTCTATTACGTTTCTAAAGAAAGGAACCAAAGCTTACTTTTGCTAACAACAAATTTAGAGTGACCACTTTTGACAGACAGTTAGCACAAGGTCACTGCTCGTTAGCCGGCTCCAGGCCAAGAATGCCTCCTGGGTGTAAATTATAGAACTTTGAACGTTAGGTTGCCCAAACAATTGAGAGGAAAATTGAACTGGTCTTAAACACTGTTGGTTCAAAGAATCTGAATTAAGCTTGAACTTTGCTGATGTCTCTTAGATTTTGCTCCCGCTAAACACCACTTACATTTGCATCATTAGTCCCCTTCCTTGCAAAAGTACAGCTGCTGTACTTACTGCTTTTATATACAGCAAATTGCACCCCCCCAAAAAAAAATCAAAATAAATAACAGGGAATCTATTCTTTTCATCTGCCTATAGGCCAGTTAAAAGCTTATGGAAACGACTCACACATACATGTATTCTCTCTCCTTTTCTCCATCTCCCTATCCCCTCCCCTCCCTTCCCCTCTTCCTTTGACTTTCTCTCCCCTCCTCTTCTTGCTTCCCTTTCTCCTTCCTCCCCTCTCCTCCCCCTTCCTTCCCCCTCTCTTTCTCCCTTCTCCTCCTATCTTCTGCTGCTTTTTCTCCTCCTCCCCTGTCCCCTCCTTTCTCCTCCCCTCTTCTTCCTTCTCCTCCTCCTTTTTCTCCTCTTCTTTCTTCTCTTCTCCTCCCATTTCTGCAGCCCTACCTTGGTAGGTTCTACCAGCATTTGTTCCCTCCTTAGTATGGCCTTCAAGAATTCCATGCCCTATGGAGACACCAGAGTAGGCCTCCAGAAAGGTTCTTTCACAGAATCAGGAGAAATGGATTTTTGAATTGGGGAAATTTACATTGGACTAATTTTTATTATTAATGTCCCTCTGCATTCTGAAACTCTTTTGGAAAATGGTAGGGGGAAGGGAAGGGAATAAGCATTTTAAAAGCACCCACTATGTGTCAGGCTAAGCGCTCAATAAATATTATCTCACTGGATCCTCCAAACAATCCTGTGAAATAAGGTGCTATTATTATCCATGGTTGAAGAAACTGAGATAGACAGTGGTTAAGTGACTTGTGCAGGGTCACATAGCCAATAAGTTTCTGTGAGCTGGATTTGAATTCATGTTTTTCTGCCTTAAGGCCACTTTTGATTAGAGGAAAAACTACAGCTGACATGATCTACAGGGTACAACCAAGAGTTGATAATGGATGAAATTTGAGCTGTAGAGACCTCTCCTTCTTTTGAAAGCTGCCCAGAAATACTGCCTCTGTGTACCAGACTTAGACATTATCTTTATAACTGCCAGCTATAACTCAGCATAATAATATAAATTTGGTTTTGTTTTAAAACTGACAACGTTTAAGTTAACATGGCCATAAAACTGGGACTAAAAAGCCATGGTCAGTGGGATGGTGTTTCCCTGTGGGGTGGGCGCTTGACTTCCGCCCTCCTCTCCCCCAAAGGCACACACATATTTCCCAATCCAAAGACAACAGTACTGGGTCAGATTTATCTAGTGATCTCTGACACTCATTCAAAATGACATTTTTTTCTCCCTTGATCTTCCTTTCAGGATCAGAAATGACTCCTTTGACTGGTCATTGTAGTTTTCCTTGATTATTTTATGGCTTAGTATTACATTTGACTTTTTTCATGTGTGCCTTCTGTGGCTTGTGATGGCCCACTTTCTACTCAGAGGCAGTTAGGTTGATTTCACCTTCTGCTTTTTACTACTCAAAACCCTCAAATCTAGCATCTCAGTCTTCCCAGACTGATTTTGTTGCTATGACTTGAAGTCTTTGCTGGTTCTCCCATCTGCTAATACCTTCTTTTCCAAGGTTACCCTGTATTTTGCCTGCTTCAGTAGGACATAAGTTCCTAGAAGACAGGTACTGTTTCACTTTTGTCTATGAATTCCCAGTAGTTAGCCTCAGTGCTGGGCACTTAATAAATAAGTGCTTAATAAATATTTATTGATTGACTGCTAAAAATCATAGCATGTTAGAGGTAGAAGGGATCTCAGATATCACCTATTTCAAACCTCTCATCTTACAGATGGAGAAAATGAGGCCCAAAGTGGGCAAGTGACTTGCCCAAGTTCACATAGCTTAGCACTTTTAAATGCTATCATTCTAATTTGCAAAAACATAAATAAAATGCCTTCAAAAGACATGCATAATGCTTTAAATGCCACTAACAACAAAGCAGTTATTTTCAATTTATCACAAACACTGTCTGATGCACTATACCTAAAGAATACTCTTGATTAGGGAAGGCCTTCCTTTTGTTCAGTTGTTCTAAAAATATGAGGACTATCTCATACACACACACAAAATAAAAATACTTGTACAGGTGACACAATTTTTTCTCCCATCAGACTTTTATGCAAGAAATTGGGATAGTGCATTATTATATAGGATTCAAAAAGAATAATTAAAGTTTTACATGGACACAGATGTGCCTCCAGGCAGGCCTTTTATGTTGTTTTGCATTCTCTGTGTCACTCAAAAGAATTGCAACTGGGAAATGATGTTGAACTAAAATAAGACAAGAGCACATTGACTGAAATTATACCCTGTCCAATCTACTGACACCCCTTTAGACATCTCACCGTGATGTCTCGGGTGCAGCCACTGTTCTACATGTGGGTGACATTTAGACTCAGGCACAGTGGCACATGGAAATCAAACACAGAAAGTGGGGACATGCAACCTTTCTGTAGCAGAAGATGTGACAATTCCAGAAGGAAAGAGAGCTGCTCGGGACAGGTTTAAAGCCACACATCCTTCCAAAGTATAAAATGTCACCTGGTATGATTCTGTGGTATGATGGCTACCCTAGATGCAGTGGAAATGAACCAAACTGGGGCCATGAGAACCAATGCATGCATGATGGTGGATGTCAGTCATTTGTTGCTGGCCAGCCAACATACCCTTTGGGAGAATAGTACAAAGGAAAAAGTATGGGCTCTGGAGTCAGAGGACCTGTTCAAATCCTGCCTTGGATGACTACTGCCTCTGTGACCTTGGATAAGTCATTCAATTCTCTTAGGTCTCAGTTTCCTCATCTCTAAAATGAGGTTTTGGATGAGAATATCTCTCTAAGGTCTCTTCTAGTTCTCTGATCCTATGTGTTGGGCTTCCCCTCCTACGTTTTAACTGCATGGCTTTGGAGAGATGTAGGAGGCCTTACCCCCATTATGCATTACCACCTCATCTGGCATTGCAGAAATTTATTTCCCTTCTTTTAGCAAATCCAAACCTAGCCAATCATCATAGATCATCTGAAGTCGTACCTCCTGCATGAACCCTTTTCTGACTACTCCAGCTGTATTTTCTCCTCCTGAACTTTTATAGCAATTTCTTTTGGTCTCTATTTGCTCCTGCCAGTGCCTAATCATAGTTTATTTTCTTGATATTACTAATAATGTTATTGCTAACAATAACAATAAATCACATGTATAACATCTTCATTTACAAAACCCTTTCGTATATATTATCTCATTGATCCTTTCAATTCTGTGATGTAGCTAGGACAAATATTACTATCTTAATCTGAATTTAGGCCACACATTTAAACTGAAGTCTCTTTAAAAGAGGGAAAAACCCACTACATGGCTATACATTGAAAGACAACACTGTAACTCACATACAAGCTTTATACAAGTCAAATTTGGAGGAGGAATGAAGCCTATCTAGAGACCAATATGCTAGAAGTCCTATCTTACACATAAGGAGACTAAACACAAATCATACAGCTAGTAATTTACAAGGTTGGAACTTGAAAACAGGTTTTGAGTCTTAGTATGCTATTCTTTTCACTATAATCCACTCTTTTCTTATTTCCAGCATGAATCTGTAAATTCCTTCAGGGTAGAGGTCATTTCTTGAGTGTGTGTCTCTCACACAATAGCCTATCACTATATACTGGAAACACCAAACCCTAGATGCTAGCTCTCTGGGATGGTAGAACTGGAGGAAGACTAGGCCAGATTAATAGGAAAGGCCAGAGTCAGAAACAGCATCTTGGCAGTGGGCTTGGCTTTTGCTTTGTGCTTGGGAGCAAAGGGTCATTCATTTTTTACTATCTTTCCCCCAAGAAAAAGATCAAAGTAGGGTCTAGGGGTGAGGTGCCCAATAAGCATTTATTAGCAAGGACTTGAGTATTTGGTCTGCTCTGTTTGGCTTTTCTACATCTAAAATAAGACAAAAGGAGAGAGAGTTTTGTCATCCATGAAAATAAGCACAGTTCCAACCACATGCCTCCAAACAAAGTAGAAATTATGCCAAGTCAAAGGAAATGGGGATAGTGGGCTCAAAAGATGAATCACTACTGATTTTTATTTTTATTTCCTCTGTCTTCATTTTTTTTTTGAGGGAGTCCATCTGAGGGACAAGCTATCTGAGGGCTGAAAGCAGACTTCTGTGGAGTAAAGAGAGAAAGTATAATGTGGTGGGGGGTAGGCATAAAAAGAGGAGCAGTAAGTATGTTGGGAGGGGTAAATGTAGCCAATAGTAGTTCATATTAAAGTTGTTCTTTGAGGTTTGCAAAGCACTTTACATAAAACATCTCATTTGATATTGAGGCAATCAATTCTTATCCCCATTTTGCAGATGAAGATAAAAAAAGCTCAGAAATGTTAAGTGATTTGCTCAGGAGTCCTACAACTAGTAAAAAGTGTCTGAAGTAGAATTTAAATACAAGTCTTCCTGACCCCAGCCCAGCTTTCCATCAGTTGTACTATATCATAGCCCCATTTTACAGACTCAGAAACTAAGAATCAGAAATTCAATAATTTCTTGATGGCCATACAGCTAAGTAAAGGAAGCATGATTTCAACTCAGTAGGATCAATGCTATCCATTGTTTAAGGACCCATCCCTAAGTGTTAGAACATCAAAATACCCATCCTTACAGGGTCAGCCCAGGATTCTATCCCTTCCTGGACACCTAGATGTGGTTCCTTTCTTTCTTTCTTTCTTTCTTTCTTTCTTTCTTTCTTTCTTTCTTTCTTTCTTTCTTTCTTTCTTTCTTTCTTTCTTTTCTTTCTTTCTTTCTTTCTCTCTTTCTCTCTTTCTCTCTTTCTCTCTTTCTCTCTTTCTCTCTTTCTCTCTTTCTTTTCTTTTCTTTTTCTTTTTTTTTTGGCAAAGCAATCAGAGGTAAGTGACTTGCCCAGGGTCACACAGCCAGTGTCAAGTGTCTGAAACCGAATTTGAACTCAGGTCCTCCATTTTACATTCCCTACTTACCGTTGCCTAGTAAAATTCCAAGTTTCTTTGAAAGCCCAGATCAAATGCTACATGCTACAGAAGATCTTTCCTCATTTCCCCAGCTGCTAGTTCCCTCCTCCTCAAAAAATTACTTCATTTATTTTAGACATGTTTTGTAGATACGTCTGTCTCTTATCTCCCCCAATGTGTGAACATCTTGTGGAATGGTGGGCTGTTTCATTTCTGTCCTGATATCCCCAGTGCTTCACATAATATCCAGCACATAGTAGGTCCTTAACAAATGCTTGTGGATTGAATGACTGATCCTCCAGAAGGATGTATCTGCACTACTATGAGCTACTGCCCCCTTATAAATTCACCATCATCATGGGTCCAATCGCTGGTGGTCATTATACTTCAGTTTCAAGGGCTATCTGTCTGAACTGTATTCAATAAAGTATGGGTCCTTCAACAAATATTTAATTAAAAGTGACTCCCATCTAGAAGCTCCAATGAGGTTAGCAATGAAGAAAAAAGGGTAAAAACTCCTTTATTTGGGAGGTTGCTTTAATGGGAGGTTTTTTTTTTTCCTGAAAGGACTATAGACCACAGAGTTTGAGATAGAAAAGATCTCAGAGTCCACTTATTTTACAGATGAAGAACTGAAGTTAATCAACTTGCCCAGGGTCACACAATTAGTAATCATCACATAACTAGAAAATAAGGATTTGAACTGAGGTTTTCTTGATTCCAAGTTCAGAACTCTTTTCTCTAAGCTTTGATTTCTTTAGATTGGTGACATAAAGACAATCAGTGTTGATATATCCAGCAATCCACTCTATTAAATGGAGAAATCAAATATATCAGAGGTTGGGGTGAAGGAGAGGCATCGTGATGCAATACACAGTGGACTCTCTTCTGCCTGCTCATAAAAGTAACAGCACAGTCTGTAAGCATTGGTATTACTTTCAATGATATGGGATAATCTTTGTTTCTTCTCCCTTAGTGGGGTAGCTAAGTGATGCAGTAGATAGAATGCTAGGCCTGGAGTCAGGAAGACTCGTCTTCAAATCTGAGTTCAAATCTGGCCTCAGACACTATGTGCAATGCTGGGAAAGTCACTTAAACCTGTTTGCCTCAGTTTCCTCATCTGTAAAATGAGCTGGAGAAGGAAATGTCAAACCACTCCAGTATCTCTGCCAAGAAAACCCAAAATAGGGTCACGAAGAGGACACTACTGAAGTGACTGAAAAACAACAACAAAATTTGGTTCCCTTTGGCTTTACTGTCCATCAAATGAGTACAACATGAGTATGTTGCCAAGTCATCAGTTATAGGAGGTGATGGTAATTATAGGCACGAGGTACCTTTGAAGTCACCAGCCTAAAAACAGAATGATGGTAACCAACAGACTCACAATCCAAAGTTTCTGAGGTTTACTTTAACAGAGAGTAACACTAGTCTGGAAGAAAGCAGTCATATTCTGGTCCTGGCTATCTACCTAGCCAAAGAGCTTTGGGTAACTGTTAGGCCTCCATTTGATGATAGATAAAAGGAAGGTAACAACAACACTCACATAACTGCATCAAGGGTATTGGTATGTGAATGTGCTTTAAACTTATCTTACTATGCCTCTTTTAAGAGGACCATGTGTTTACCCAATAGGTATTTATTAAATGTTTACTATGTACAAGGCATTGTGCTAGGCTCTGGAAATACAAAGACAAAAATTCAATAACGCCTACCCTTAAGCAGCTTAAATTCTCCTAAAGGAGTCGATAGCCTACTATATCCAGCAGATTCTTTCCCTTTCTCTAGCATGACCTATCCCCAGAGAAACAGCAATGCACCTCTTTCCCGGGTCACTGCTGAGCCATGAGAAAGGGAAGCAAAGAGGCTAGCATTCCCAGGATCAGATAGCAATAGGACATTGGCATCAAACAACCTTGACTCCCAGTTCTATGCTCTTGCCACCAATTCACATTTGAGATGAAAATTATTTTGAAAACCAAGGCCAAAGGCCGTGGGCATATATTTGCAGCGGATTATTGACACGAGTGTGCCACGAACCTAGCCAATCAGAAAGTAATTTTATAAACACTGTTATTAAACAGAAGGGCAATTACTTTAAGTACTGGAAAAATGTCAGGGTCATACATGAATTTTGTGGGTATCACATTTTATTTGACACTCAGTGGATCAATGACTCCAAGGAAATTTATTCAACAATAATATGGGCCATGTCACCAATCTTAAAGTTAATCCTCCTCTACATATATTTCCCCATATTAGAGAGAGGAATAATTTCTGATTTATTCAGTTTACTAAGTATTCAGAAATTCAGTCAAAGCTCTTTACACATAAAAGTATTGAAGTAATTAGGGATTATGTGGAAAGTGTACAAACATAGTTTACATGCCTGCATATTAGAAAGGACCCCTTTTATTTCTGCCTTTGTCAAATGAACAGAGCAAAGGGGTTTAATGTACTCTAATAAGAAGTGTAACAGGGGCCAAAGGACAGCTTTTCTGTGATGCCAGTTTGTAAACTAAGTGGCCTCGAGGTCCATTTAGTTTCCTGCTCTCCTATACTTTAGATTTGTTCTACGGTCATATACATTATGACAAAATTAACGGTAATATGAATGAAGACGCATTGTGAGAGGCAGCAATGTGATGTAGCATATAAAGAGCTGGCCTAGAAGTCAGGAAGTCTTAGCTTCAAGCCCAGCCTCCGAAAGGTACTGGCTGTGTGACCCTGGCCAAGTCACTTAATCTCTTGGTTCTCTAGGAAACTCTCCAAGAAGCTAAGGTATCAATCAGCATTAGTAGAGGGATTTCCTTCTCCGAGAGATACCTATAGCAATGAAATTACAGGTCTAATCCCTATTCCTACAAATTAAGAAAAAGAAGAAAATAAATTAATTCAGGAGCCATGTTGCCTGCCTCTAGTGGGTAATCTTCTGAGTTAAAGGCAAGATCATTACACGTAGAGAATACAGTAGAAAAAACATAGTCTCTGGAATCAGGACACCTCTCTTCAAATACTTGTATGACCTTAGGTAATTCATTTAACTTTGCTGGGCCTGTTTCTTTCTTTGTAAAAAGGAAGGTATTGGAATAGATGACTTCTAAAGTCTTCTGACTTTAAATCTGTGATCTTATAAAAGCAAGAGATGCTATGTATATCAGGAGAGAGTGGGTGGGGTGGGTGGGGTCAGAGAATTGACAACATAGGGCACCTGATTGAATATAGGGATATTAGGAGCCTGCTGACTCAGCCATTCTTGGAAATACCACAATGAACAGCTGGCACCTAGTTGCCTTCTAGCTATCTGGAATAGAAAGAGAAATAGAAGAATCATCCCTACTGCCTACCTCTCTCCTTGGCTCCTGCCAGGTCTGAGGAAAGTGGTCACGGAGTGACGACAGGATTCCCTTGATTCACAATTGACTCCTTCTTTGGGGACACCCATTGACCTTTGTATCTGGCAAAGCTTGGAATGCAGGAAATAAGATATAGCCACTAAACCTCTTAGGAGAAGCAGGCCTAAATACTAATAAGAAGAAGTAGGATGTGGGTTATCTAACCTGGTTTGACCAGAAGTGGTGGGCAGGACTTCGAGTCACTTTTGGAGTCATTTTGGCTTACTCTTTCCCTTCAGGTTGGCCAGGACAGCTGAACTGCTTTCATTCGTCGAGCCACACAGCTGTAAGGAAGGAAGGATGACCAGGGCTCTTCTCCAGGGCACTGATGTGGGAGGAGGTGAAGGCAGCCTGGTTCTGTCCTGCAGCTCAGTTATTGTCATTGATATGCTTCATTTCTTCTTTCAGAGAGCTCCACTAGCCTACGTCATATGCATTTATCTGGCCATCAGCTACCAACCTCTGAGTTTCATCTCCTTGGCATCCCTCTTTCAGGGCCTTCCTTTCCCCCTAGTCCTCAAGGAAATATAAGCTAGACTCTTTGGAAGCTGCCCTGATTCCTGGCATAACTGCACCTGCAATGATACTGTCCATGTGCCACTGGTCCTCCCTCTTCTCCTTCTCAACCTCACTTAATTAATTTTGATCCAGATGAAAGAATTCCTGATTAGAGCTCTGCCTGGTAGCCAGTAGAACAGTAATATTTGGGCTCTGTTCTCTTATTCCATCTGTTCCATTCTGGTTGAGGAGGAGAACCCAGAATTAATGCTACTCATCTCTCTCCCTCTTCAGGGTGAGCAAAGGCATACTGCTAAGTTAATCTACCCTTCCCAGAACACTGCACAGCAGGGCCTCCTGGTCCTAGGACAGGTATGGGATCATGGTTCATTTCTGTCCTTCAGTTCCATGCTCCTTTTATTTAGGAGATCATCATTAAGGATTCTATATTCCCAACTGGGGAGTTCCACATATCAAGGAAGTCACTGATCCAATCCTGATCCCAATCCCTATTTATTATATAGAATTATTTTTATGTTTTATTAAAACATGTTTTTTTCACATAGTAATGACTTTTCAATAACCCCTCCCTTGCAGAACAACACAGCGAACAACCACTCAACAACAGATAAGCAAAACTATGCAGGAGTGATTTTTGATAGATTTGTATACTTGGACTAAGCCAGGAATTTCCATGGGCTTGATAGCACTCAACACATACTTGGCTTGTAGGGATTCCCCTGCAGTCCATATGCCCGATAGTCCTCATTAAATAACTCTGTTTCTCTAGAGAATTTTTTTTTAAATTAGAGAAGCTTGGCTCTCCAGGTTCTCTGCTGCATAGTGCCTACAAGATGCCAGGAATATTTGTCCTAAACAGATCTGCAGTGCGCTAGGCTTGATAGCAAAGGCGAAGGAGAGAGAAGACTCCAAGAGGTATTTACAAATATACTAGGGACTAGAACTGTGATTCATCGGGTATAGGGAACTCCCAGATGAAGAGCCTCCTTCTAATAAAAGTTGACACCTTTGCTGAGACCTGGGGTCTTAGAGAGTTACCTAGGACACTGAGAGGTTGTGAATTGCCCTAGGTCACAAGGTCATCATGTGTCAGAGGGTAGGCATTAACTCAAGTCTTCCTGATGTTGAGGCCAGCTATCTCTCCATTATGCCATAGTGTTACGGATATCCTAGATAGATAGATAGGTAGATCCTATATATATCCTTCCTTCCAGGATAAAAATTGACAAGTCAAAGAACCACAATAATGCTCCATAAATAATCACTGGGTGAGTGATTAATTGATTGATTGAATGAATGCATGAATGAATGAATGAATGAATGAAAAAACCTTTCCAAGATTTCTATGCAGAAGAAGAGTAAGCTGGAAGGCTAAATCATTGAAGAAATAAATCTCCAGTATTTCTTTCCAAACACATCTAGGAGTGTTTGAGTCATAGCCAACTCTCACATGAGTAGATTAACTCATGTACCACCTTTCTTTTCAGGAAGCTGAGGCTGTGTTAGCTGCTCCTTTGGGCACTGCCAATTGTGTGTGGGCAGCCACTGAGAATTCCCCCGGCCCAAGCAATGTTGATAGAAAGAATCATGGCTTTTTATTTTGTTGACCATTTGCCACAGGGAAAATGTTCAGTCCCTGAAGAGCAGAACTAAACTAAAGTGTAGCTTCAGCCTATCGATTAGTAAAGGGCTGTTTAAGGTGTGTTCTTAATGGACACAGGCCCGTAAAAATCGAGTCAGCCATTCTAATGCTTAGTGTAAAACTAAGCTCCTTTTCCCACCCCACCCCATTTCAGCTAGGCACACTTACTGCCCAGTCTTCATAATAGCCCAAAACATAGTGGGAGACTGACTAATGAGAAGCCTGTCCTCGGAACATAGTGTGCTCCGCTTGCTGCCAAACCACACGTGGGGTCTTGGTGAGCCTGCTTCGGGAAGTAGGGGATAAGGTGTTATGGCAGGCCTTGTTCTCCAGTAGCCATGTGGTAAAGAAGTAAACTTTTGAATGGCTACTTTAGCCGGAACTGGGAGTACCTATAAAAGATTCATGGGAGGAATTTGACCCTTAGAGGAGGATGGACTGCTGTGGGCTTCTGGGTGCGGAAAGGTCACCTTGCTGAAAGAGGTAGTGTGAAGGCTGTTGGCCTACTCTACCTACCAGAGTTGACATGAAGCCTTGAATACATGGCCCTGCTGTTTTTTTCTGAACTTGCTATGTCTATTCTTTCCTAATATACGTGAAGGAATATTGGAGATGGAATATACTAGGCTGTGACCTTGTGAACTTCAAGTAGTTGGGAGAACTACAGAGTTCCAGGAGCTGAAGTCCATACCATAGTTTAGAGAATGACTAGGCCCCCAGCCCAGCAATGGATTGACCACACAGTGAAGATAGTGGGTCCTACAAAAGGGAGCAAGCTGTTTATTGGCTATGCTGCATTTAGAAATAAACACTTTGTAGTTATTTCTTTAAGTTTGAACCTACTTACCCCAGGAGGGAAGAGTGTGCCCTGGGTCCTGGGGGAAATGGTTTCTATTTCCGTAACTGATATATCTTATAAGTAAACATCCCTTTGTAAAAGCTCATTGATGTAAATTGCTTAAGTGAAACTTGAGGAGTAGTTACTGATGACTGAAATTGGTGAAAGAACATATCAAAATGGGTGCTTGAGCCAATAGCATCGGAGTGACATCAACAAAATACCTCAGGGGCTACTCTTAGAACCCTAAGAGGGTGGGGAGTAGCCTTCTTCATGGATCTGACTGGTGGGTACAAGTGGATGTTGGGATATTGATCATCAGAGCTTATAAAGACTCCCCCCAGGAATAATTTCTCATGAGTCTTTCCTGGGAGAACTCCCCCTAAGAGATACCTGGAATAAGGAATTAAGCCAACTCCTTGGCATCAGGTTCACATTTCAGTTAACACAGCAACTTCTTGGGACATCCCTCTTCAGCATCTCTAATGTTTCTCCTCACTCCAAATAAGAGATCTCCAATTCTTTCTTATAATTAACTTATTGAATACCAAAACTGGGGCTATACCACTTAGGTGAAGTGGGAGGCATAACATGATAGTATATTGGATTTGGAGGTAAGAACTGGATGAAAATCCCATCTCTGAAATTTTTCTAACTGTGTGGCCATTGACAAATTATTTAACCCTTTTAATCCTCAGTTTTCTCATCTGTAAAATGAGCATAATAAATAGCACCTACCCCACTGGATTTTCTTTAGCCTCAAATATAGTAATGACTATAAAGTGCTTTACACATTTCAACATATTTTATAACTTTCAGTCATCATGGGAGTTCATTCATCTTTTTGTTGGAGTTCAGATAGAAATACCCCAGGGACAAGTTACTATCCTTCAATTATTCTTTTATATTTAATGTTCTACTGACTCTTACAATGATAGATAAAATAACTATTTTCACATGTAAATCAAAGTACTGCAATGTAACTTTATCCTTTATAGGCTGACTGAAAGCATCCTTGATTCAAATCCAATAGGCATTACATATATCTCATCCTGTCCCCATATGGTTTTGATTTTTCTATTAGGTCTCCATATTTAGAAGGTTTTCATCATCATTATTATTATTGTTACTACTATTACTATTACTGCTACTACTACTACTACTATGCCTATGATCTTGGGTAAGTTAAGTTATTTCACCTCTCCACAGTTTTCTCCTTTGCAAGAGCCTGTACTGAATGAAAAAGCAGAATCAGATAATTTCTAAAGTCCCTTTGTGCTCTAAAATCCTGTGACCTACAATTTCAGGTGTTTTTAGAATTAACATCTCTTTGTGCTTCATTTCCTTTTATGCCTGAGTATGACTGTCCTTTAAAATGACTTGAAGAAACAAAGTGGGTGTCCATCAATTGGGGAGTGATTGAAAAATTTATGGTATGTGAATGTGATGGTCTATTAATATGTACTAACAAATGATAAATATAGGGAATTCAGAGAAATGTAGGAAGATTGGTATGAATTGATGCCAAGCAAAATAAGCAGAACCAAAAGATTTACAAGGATTGCAACAACATGAATGAAAAGTTCAGCAAAAAGAAGTTGAACTCTAAGTAATAGGGGAAAAGCAATCACTATTTGAGAGAAGAAACACCAAAAAAAAAAAAAAAGATCTCCCTCCAGTGGAGAGGTGAGGGGACCCTAGGAGAGAATAGTGGATACATTTTCAGACAACATTTCAATATTTTATGCTTTTGCTTAATTATTTTTCTTTGTCACATTGAAGGGTTCAGTCGGGTGAAAGGATTAGAAATGACTGTGATGTAAAGAGAAAAGATTAATAAAATGAGATTTACAATTTGAATCATATATTTACTTTTGTAATCACAGCAAATTTAAATGATGCTTATTTTAAACTCCTTAAAAATCCTGACATCATAGAAACAGGGCCTAGAAGCCTTAATAGAGAAATTTAGTTTGGGTGATATAGGTCCCCCACAAGCAGGAACTATACAAAAAAGCAAAAATATTATTCTTTTTGTCTAAACACTATTTCACTGTCTTTCCAAAGCTGGGAAACCTTTCTCTATCCTATAGCAATGAGCATTATGGAGTGGCCATTGTCTTCTATAAACCAGACTTTTCTTCCTGAGGGCTGATTATAAACTGGTAATTCTATTTTTTAAGTTGAATTCGCAAAAAAAAAAGGGTAAGCCATTTCTTGTTTAAAATGTCTCCTAAGTGGTAAATAACATATAAAATCCTCTTGTCCTTGAGGATAAACTCTGAAAAACTGAAGTTATGCCTTTCTCAAGGCATTTATGACCATGTACTAGGGGTAGGCAGCAAACAGGGATATCTGGCATCTAGACAGCTGTGTAAATCCCATGTAACCTATGCTCTTATCCAATTAAAGAGCTTTCAGCACACACCCACATGAACTCTAGTTTTCTCTCCTCAATGGCCTTTTTTTTTTTCCCCACAGAGTGAACACTGTTGTCAAACCAGTACTAGCAATAATTTCTGGAGCCTACAGGACAGGTCTTGAAATGACAGCTATCAAAAGATGTCCTGTGGCTATCTGCTTCAAAAGAAATTGCCATTCATTTGAAAAAGATGAGAGGCCAAGCCAAGATGGTGGAGTAAAGGTAGACACTTGCCTGAGTTCTCCCCTAAATTCCCTTTAAATAATGACTCTACATAGAACCCACAAAAGGACACAGTGAAACAATTTTCCTGCCCAAGATAGCTTAGAAGGTCAGCAGGAAAGATCTGTTGCACCAAGGTGAGGGAGGAACACAGTCCAGTGCAGGGTGCACTAGCACAGACCTGACCCCAACAAACCAGGAGCAGGCCTGGAGCAATTAAATCAGTGGCAACAGTGGTGATTTCCAGACTTCTCACCCAGAGATGGTAAAGGGATTGAATAGTGGGTCAGAAGGAGATTTACAGGGTCCCTTTGCTGGCACCAGTTGCATTGCCTTTACTTACATTTGGGTCATAATCCTGGGTCTTAGCCCAGGGTCAGGAAGAGCACTAGCACAGCAGAGCTTATCGTCACAGGAGAGCAGGGATCCTGGTCACAGCTCCAGGGCAGAAAAGAGAGCTTGAGATCTCTCACAAACCAGTGCACAGTACAGGACAGTAATAAATACACCTCTCCCTAAATCATACCGCCTTGGAAGAGCCAAAAGCTTACAGGTCTGCAGAATCACCTCTGAAAACAGCTGCACCAAAAACCTGAAGCTTGGGACTGTGCTCCCTTCACTTGGGAAGCAGAGCCCCACTTTAGTTAAAAGTTAAAAAGAGTCGAAAGTCAAGAAATAGGCTGGAAAATGAGCAAAAGACAACAAAGTCAAACCTCCTACATCCAAAGCCTCAAAGAAAAATATAAATTGGTCACAGGCCATGGAAGAGCTTAAAAAGGATTTTAAAAATCAAATAAGAGAGGTAGAGGAAAAATTGGAAGAGAGATGAAAGTGATGTGAGAAAATCATGAAAAAAAGAATCAACAGCTTAGTAAAGGAGGCACAAAAAATATGAAGAAAAGAACACCTTAAAAACAGACTAGGCTAAATGGTAAAAGAGGCACAAAAATCCAATTAAGAGAATAATGCCTTGAAAAGCAGAATTGGCCAAATGGAAAAAGAGGCACAAAAACTCACTGAAGAAAATAGTTCCTTAAAGGTTAGAATTGGGCAAATGGAAGCTAATGATTTTATGAGACATCAAGAAACAAACAAAATTAAAAGAATGAAAAAAATAGAAGAAAATGTGAAATATCTCATTGGAAAAACAACTAGATCCAGGAGAGGCAATTTCAGAATTATTGGACTACCTGAAAGTCATGATCAAAAAAGGAACCTAGAGACATCATCTTTCAAGAAATTATCAAGGAAAACTGCCCTGGTATTCTAGAACCAGATGTTAAAATAGAAATTGAAAGAATTCAACTATCACCTCCTGAAAGATATCCCAAAATGAAAACTCCCAGGGATATTCCTAGTCAAATTTCAGATCTTACCTTACAGATCAAGAAAATATGGCAAGCAGCCAAAAAGAAACAATTCAAATATTGTTCAGCCACAGTTAGCATAACATAGGATTTAATCGTTTCTACATTTAAGAATCCTTGGAGGTCTTGGAATATGATATTCTAGAGGGCAAAGGAGCCAGAATTACAACCAAGAATCACCAACTCAGCAAAACTGAGTATAATCCTTCAGGGAAAAAATGGGCATTCAATGAAATTGAGGACTTTCAAGCATTCCTGATGAAAAGACCACAGCTGAATAGAAAATTTGACTTTCAAATACAAGATTCAAAAGGTAAACAGGAAAAGGAAATCAAAAGGAAGTGGATATGGCTAAACTGTTTATATTTCTACACAGGAAAATGATATTTATAACGCCTAAAAATTTTCTCATTATTAGGGTAGTTAAAAGGAGTATACCTAGACAGAAAGCAGAGGTATGAGTTGAATGTGATGGTATGATTATCTTAAAAAATGAAACTAAGGGATGAGAAAGAATAATACACTAGGAGAAGTGGAAAGGGAGAGGTAGAATGGGATAAATTATCTGACATAAAAGAGGCCTGTGAAAGAGATTTTACAGTGGAGGGGAAATGGGGGAAGTGGAGAGGTGAACACAGGAACCTTACTCTCATTGGAATTGGCTCAAAGAGGGAATAGCATACACACAGTTGGGTGTAGAAATCTATCTTACCATACAGGAAAGTTGGAAGGGAAGGGGATAAGAGAAGGGGTGGGGCACTGATAGAAGGGAAGGCAATTTGGAGGAGGCAAAAGTCAGCAGCAAAACACTTTTGAGAATGGACAGGGTAAAAGGGGCAGGGAACAGAGAGAGAGAGAGAGAGAGAGAGAGAGAGAGAGAGAGAGAGAGAGAGAGAGAGAGAGAGGGTAAATGGGGAAAATAGGATGGAGGGAAATATATAATTGGTAATCATTACTGTGAAAAAATATTTTTACAGTGACTTTCTCTGATAAAGACTTCATTTCTGGAACATATAGAAAACTGAGTCAAATTTATAGAAATAAGAGCCATTCCTCCACTGAAAACTGGTCAAAGGAGGCAAATAGCCAGTTTTCAGGCAAAGTAATCAAAGCTATCTATAATCATATGAGAAAATGCTCTAAATCACTATTGATGAGAGAAATGCACATTAAAACAACTCAGCTATCACCTCACACCTGTCAGATTGGCTAATATCACAGAAAAGGAAAATGACAAATCTTGGAGGAATGTGGGAAATTAAAACATTACTGTACTAATTGTGAAGTTGTATACTGATTTAACCGTTCTGGAGAGCAATTAGGAACTATGCTCAAAGAGCTGTAAAACCAGGCATGCCCTTTGACTAAGTGTACCCCAAAGAGATTAAAAAAAAAAAGGAAAAGGACCTTTGTGTGCAAAAATATTTATAGTAGCTCTTTTAGTGGTGGCAAAGAATTGGAAATTGAGGGGATGTCCTTCAATTAGGGAGTGGCTGAACAAGCTGTTGTGTATCATTGTGATGGATTACTATTGTGCTTTGAGAAATGATGAGCAGGATGATCTTAGATTAGAAAAACATGGAAAGACTTACATAAACGGATGCAAAGTGAAATAAGCAGAACCAGGAGAACATTGTACACAATAACAGAAATAGTGTATGCTGATCTACTATGAATAACTTACTGTTCTCAGCAATACAATGGTCCAAGACAATTCTATAGGACTTATGCTGAAAGGTGCTGTACATCTCCAGAGAAAGTACTGGTAGAGCCTGAATGCAGATCAAAGATGCTTTTTCTATACTTACTTTATTTTTTTTTCTTTTTTTTTTTTTGGTGTGTGTTTTCTTTCGCAGAATGACTTATGTGGAAATGTGTTTTGCATAACTACACTTGTATAACCTATGTCAAATTGCTTGCCTTCTCAATGGTGGGAAGGGGAGGGAGGGAGAGAATTTGGAACTCAAAATTGGAAAAAAAATCTTAAAATTGTTTTTACATGTAATTGGGAAAATATTAAATAAGATTTAAAAAAAAAAAGAAAAAGATGAGCAGCTCTTGGAAAATGAAATATTAGTGGGGGAATGTAATTAAATTACTTTGGAAATCTTCAGGATCTTTTTTTTTTCAATTCACAAGCCAGAGTGTACAAATTTTACCTATGTCAATAGGGAATAGCAAGTTATCACTCGTTCACAGCATTGGCTCCAGTTCGTTTACCTACAGGGTTTTCAAAGTACAATATTCTCTTACTGACATAGGAAGACTTTTGATCTTCTTAAATGTGATCTTGTAACAGTATTTTTAAAGTCACTCAGAAGTTTTGACTCCTCTTCGTAAGAAAAGGAAAAACGTGCAAATGATACGCGTTGGGGTTCTGATGGAAATTTGTCAGGTAATAGTGATTTTTTTGTCATCTGTACAATAATTCATATTTAACTGCTGGCTAAGCACTGTTATCAGTGTCAAGTAGGCATTATACGTACAAATATAGCCCTTGCACATCTGTGTTCCCACTCCCATTTTCCAACACCATGTGCCTGGGCCCACGGCTAGCACCCAGTGGAGAGGAGCAATAAAGACAATGCTTCCAATGAAAAGTTGCAGGGCCTTAGGCCTTATTTGACTTTGATATGGGGAAAATGCAAACAACTTCAGGTATTAAGCCCCTAATTTCTTTTCTTTCTGAGATATTTCACCATTTAATGTTGCTTCCCAGATGTGATATAATACAAGTCACTAGACAGGAGACCAGCTGTAGAACTAAGCCTAAAATCTTTATTTCCTCATTGCAAAGTGACCTTGGGCAAGTCCCTTCTCCTCTCTTTTCTCACATGTTAAATGACAGGGGACTTTAAGGACTCTTACAGCTTTGATTAGCAGCCTGATCTACTGGAATCAGCACAGGACTTAAAGGCAGGAGAGTTTGAATCCCAGCCCTTTACAACTTAATGACTAGCTGTAAATCCCTCTAACGTCTCTGAAACCCAGTTTAAATCATCTGTAAAATAGGGATAATAATACTCATCCTACTCACCATATCGGGGATTTTTTTTGGGGGAAGGGAAAGAAACAAGTATTTAGTAAGCACCTACTAAGCAACTGTGCTGTGGCTTTACATATTATCTCATTTGATTCTTGTACCAACACTGTGAGGTGGATGCTATTGTTATCCCCATTTTACAGCTGAAGAAATTGAGGCAGGCAGCAGTTAAGAGATTACGCAGGGTCACATAGCTAGTAAGTGTCTGAGGCTGGATTTGAACTCAGGTCTTTTTGACTCTAGGCCCAGCATTCTATCCACTGTACCATCTAGTTGCCTCTGAGAAGGCACTTTGTAAGGCTTAAAAGTGCTATTTGTATTTGAGCTATCATTATTATTCCAATTTTATACTATAGTTACAGGTTTTGCTAAGCTGCCATTTCTTTGTGAACAACAGTATAGCTTAAGTGATAGCATCATTTGATAGCATCTGTTTTCCTGCACGTAGCAGGGATTCAATACAATATTTGTCCAATTAAAATGAATAGATTTGAGGCCATCACATTGCATTAGTAATATGTAGGCTCCTTGAGGGCAGGGAATGTTTTTCATTTTGTCTTTGTATCAATGGATTTGTAGTATGATTTACACATAGTGGATGCCTAATAAATGCCTAGTGCTTAACACACTGCCTGGCACATAGTAGGTGTCTGATAAATATCTATTGATTGATTATTGATCAATTAAATGCATGTTGCTGGATAGGTCACATAGACACCTTTCAGTATTTCTGACTCCAACTGGCCCTGTGTTTATATTTTGGTTGGTGGCATGTCCAGGTCTTTTTTTCTTTTCATCCATTATGAAAATTCCTTGTTGCATTTGCAGCTTTTCAAATGCATTATTAAAGTCTGATGACAGCACATTGCATCTCTGCTCTCTGAATTCCCTGGGTCATGGCTGCACCTCAGCACAGACAGCATCGGGTTTTTACACATAATTGATATTGATCAGGACCATTAAGGCATAGGCTTTCCAAAGACTGTGAAGGCAAACCTGAGACTGTCCCTGCATTAGCAGTTCCCCTCCTGCCACTGCTTATGGGAGCCCTGGGAACCCAGCTGATTCATTCTCCCAATCTAAACTCTGGGCCAGCATCTTGAAGGAATCTTTCTGATGTGCCCATGGAAGAAAGAGATCAAGTACTCTGACCAGTTATGTGGATTTTAGGGGTCATTTCATTTGCAACATGACCAGGTTGCTGCCCTGGCCTCTGCCCTCAGTGGGCGGACAGGTGGGGGTTGGGGGGGTGGGGTGCACACTAGAGCTGTCTTCCGGCTGCCAGATTAGATTGATTCTGCTTGATTGCTGAGGGAAGAATTAGGAACAATGGCCAAAAGTTACAGAGGCAGATTTAGGCTTGATTATAGAAAAACTTAACAACAATTAGAGGTATCCTTATTTGCAGTAAGAAGTGTTCTAAGGCAGATTGGGCTGTCCCAGGAGGTAACACGTTTGCCCTCACTGGGGTCTTCAGTCAAAGACTGCATGACCATTTGGGGGGGGGGGTTATGAGCAGGTATGCACTGGACTACATGGTCACAGATGATTTCCAGCTCTGAAATTTTCAGAAATACTCTGTTAACTTCATAGAAGGAATGACAATGTGGCATACGTTGATGCTGCTTTTGAATTTTCACAGGGGCTGGGTCAGGAGGGCCCCTCAGTGTGTAACAACGTGGCTGACTTGTATCAGCAGGTTGCTATTAAAACCATGAATAAAGCCACACCTGTTCTCATTCACTGCCAGTAAATGTGTTCAGTTGTTTTGCATTTTACTCACATAGGTCATTGTTTATCAGTTAACTTGGTAGCAATTCTCGACTCTATATATAAGACAGCAGACCAAATTTTTACCTTTGCATCAGTAAATTATGGTGTTGTGTGTGACCCTCTTTCAGGGATGCCATAAAGGACATATATGGAATATAAATCTGGAAGATACCACTTATTTCAACATCTCTGTTTTATTATTACTAACTGTGATACTAATAATAGGTAGCATTTATCTGCTATGTGCCAGGCACATATTAAGTGCTTTACAATTATTATCTTATTTGATTCTCACAACAACCCTGGGAGGCAGGTGCTATTATTGTCCTCATTTTACAATTGAGGAAACTGAGACAAACAGAGGTTAAATGACTTGCCTAAGGTTGCATAATTAGGATTTAAACTCAGATATTCCTGACTCCAGGGTCAGTACTGTATGTACTGAACCACCTAGCTCTCACTTAATGATAGAAATGGGGAGTGTTTGCCCAAATCACACAGGTAGTTAATAGAAGAGCCACAATAGAAACCTGGTCTTCAGGCTTTAAATCCCATGTTCTTGCCCCTGTGCAACATTGACTTTTCTTGAAGGAGTTTGGAGGTTGCGCCATATAAGGTTCCTTCCAGCTTGCTGATTCTAGGATCCATTGAGCTAAAATCTTCCTGCATAATAGTTTGAAGAGCCCACAGTATTTTCTACTTCAGTACTGATGATCAGTGACCACACTTAGGCACCATTGTATCTGTTGAGGTTTAGAGGTTTAGGGGTGCTGGGACCCCAAAATCACAACACGCGGGTCCTGACCAAAAGAATTCAACCCAAACCTTCTTTCAGCCAAAGGCAAGGTTTATTAAAACATCTGACATATTGGGCAGACTCTTAAGGAATCTGAACATTAGTTAGCTGTTGGCTACAATGCAAGAATCTGAGCACCTTAACAGAGACAAGATGGACCTTATATACAGAAAGACTGGGAGGGATCTAGGAGCAGCCAAGTAGTTTGTGGGGACTGTGAGGTAACAGAATGAGAGGGACCTGGACCACCTGGCCAAGGGAGAATGGAGCCTAGATATGATTAAGGGTGGGAAGTGGCTGGAGACCATAACGAGGCAAGACAATGGAGGGCTAGACTAGGTTAAAGGTAACAGAGAATTGGGAGTAGCCACAATGAAAGGCCCATTAATGGGATTATAGACTCAGGCAAATGCCAGAGATTTGGCCATGTGGAAGAGGCTAGGGTTTTTCCTTTTTGGGGTCTAGATCTCATCCTCATCACATCAACCCCTAGTTTTTTCTCCATTACGTAATGATCACTGGTTGCATTTCAGTTCAGGGTCTGGGCTATCTTAGTTCATTTCACCCTACTGGCCCCTTGATGACATGGCTGAGGGTGATATCCTGTAGATTTTGACTAGTCCTTCTCAAGATCTTCTTCCCACTTTGTGAAAAGCTTAGAAGGTCCCCAGCTACCTCAGGCTGCTTATCTGTCCTGGACTACCCCCTCAGAGGATGGGAATAATTCTTTCTGAGTTTCTTCTTAGAAAAGAAGATCCATTCCCCTTCTGGATCTCTTTTGTGAGCCTTTATCTCCAATCTCTGCCTTAAATCTCTCTCCTCCAAATTCCTTCAATGCAGAGGTTAGGAGACACTTTTCAGTGAAACTCTTCCTAAGTAACAAGAAACAGAAGCAGGGTAATCTCTTTCTCCTAGTAAGCTTCTTACATTGGAGTAGTAATTCTCCCATATGAATTTTCATTCATTCATTCATTCACTCATGTGACCCTGTAGTCAAAAAGTTCCCCCAGAAAAAGAAACTTATCAAAGCAGAATTCCCTGAAATATGATGCCTCTTAGTGTTTACACTAGCCATATTACAGAAAAGATAGAGAAGAAGAGGAAAATGAACTGAGGTAAGGAGTCACTGTTCTTGGAAGAAGGGGGATAAATAAAGGTAAAGGAACTGTGAAATGAAAGAGTAAGTCAGTTATGGAGGAATGAAAAGAGTATTGACTTTGAAGTCAGAAGGCCCTGGGTTCAAATTCTACTTTTGATGCCTCCTATTCAAATGAACTTAGCTGGTTGCTAAAGCTTCCGGGGCCTCAATTTCAACATTTTAAAAGTGAGGGGTTTGGACTAAATGATCTCTAAATTCTCTCCTAGCTATGGAGAGACTTATATGATCTTATGACTTAACTTGAAAAAAATGTTATTTGTGCAATCTTTTTTGAGAACCCATCAGCTGTCTAAAGGCAGGCACACCTGGACGCCTAATTATCACAGTGTAATGGATTAAGCCTTGTTCTGAGAACCATATTATCTGAATTCTGTTTTGTGAGCTTCTGTTGACTCTCTGTGTGACTGTGGGCACTTACTCTCTCTGGACCTCAGTTTCCCCACCTGCAGCATGAGGCAAATGATCCCTATCATTTTATAAACTCAGCATGAATTTACTAAAGGCCTACTAAGCATCGAGGTGTTGTAAAGGACAAATCAATGAATAAAGCACAGTCCCTACTCTCACAGGAGGGTGAAATTCTGTATCAAATGAACAGAAGGTGCTTGTCCTTCAAACTGCACTTATTAGATTTAAGGAATTATTAGGATTATAGGGGAAAGAATAAGGTATATGAAGGTATTTTTCCTAAATCCTGGCCTTGGATACAAACAACATTGCATGATGCTCAGTTTTTGTGATTTTATTCAAAAAATGTTATTCTCTTTTGGTCATTGTGGCTGCAGCTCCTAGTTTCAAGTAGAATGTAGATCTAGTTTCAGAAGTTGCTTTGTTAGAGCTACTTAATAACAAAATTGTGTGTGTATCTGTATGTATGTCTGTGAGACTAAAACTCAAGATGATTATCTGATTATTCTATTTTTGAGGGTGTCCTATGACTTACAGGCAAACCAAAAAAAAAAAAATCAAAAGCCTTTTCAGTTCGCAAAAAAAAAGTCCATGAATATGTTTAAAT
The DNA here is from genome assembly GCF_003287225.1 of Phascolarctos cinereus. Lineage (NCBI taxonomy): Eukaryota > Metazoa > Chordata > Mammalia > Diprotodontia > Phascolarctidae > Phascolarctos > Phascolarctos cinereus. The sequence goes on along the minus strand of NW_027555625.1, from coordinate 288,878,735 downwards.
ACTTCAAGGTTGCTAGGAAAAGATAAGACAAATGGTCTTTGTAAAATTCATAGAATCTCATCAGGTACTCATCTGTCCGGGTATTGTTGCCAAAATTCAATACTTTACTTGTAGCTATCATTTTTCATGTGATTAAAAAAGAACCTGGTCCTGTACAAGGTTTTGAACTGTGGAAGTTTGAAGAGCTCAATTCGTAAATTTTCCTGGGTTGTTATTAGGAGAGTTGACCCTGACGCCTTTGCCCAATGACATGAATTTGCTGAAGGTTTGTGAGAAAGGTGCTTCATTCAGTTTGCAAAGCACTATAGAGAGGGAAAGGGCTATAGAGAGGTGGCTAATTATTATAATTGAAGTGGATGAGTGAGGGAATGAATGAATTCCTTACAAAATAAATGAAATATTTAAGTCAGGAAACAAGTGGGAGAAGCTTTTAAGATTAAAAGAATGAAAACTGGCATTTTTAAGCATAAATTTGGTCTCTTAAGAGAATGTTTTCTCGGAGTCTATTTGTATATACTTGGCATTATTCAAAGTAGAAAATTTGTTATTATATGATGAATTGGAGCTTTATATGTAGACACTGAGAGACAGCATGGAATAATAGGTAGGAGGAGACTGACCCTGGAGTCAGGAAGACTTGGATTCCAGAAAACTATTCTGCCTCTGACATATGACCCAGGGCAAATTATGTAAACTCTCAGGACTTCTCTTAGAGTCAGGGTTGGTGAACCTGCAAGTCTCAAGGCCACATGAAAGGGCCACATTTGAGGACCTAGAGGGTTGTATGTGACCTCAAGGCCGAAGGTTCCCCACCTGTGACTAGACTACAAATTTCAGGTAAAGTGGGTAATGTGACAATCTGTCTTGGTGGTGGGAGTTTCTATAAAGGGAGCTCTGAGGGAGAGAGAGAGAGAGAGAGAGAGAGAGAGAGAGAGAGAGAGAGAGAGAGAGAAGAGAGAGACAGAGACAGAGAGAGACAAAAATACATGGAGAGATAGAGACATAGAGACATAAAGTCAGAATCAGAGATAGAGAGACAAAAACAGAGGCAGACAAAGAGACGGCTGAGAGACAATCTTAAAGTTAGTAAGACCTGGTTTCAAGTCCTACTTCTGATTGCCTGTATGATCCTGGGCAAATCATTTACACTACCAGTGTTCTAGGTAAGTCTCTAAGTCTGTAAGTTGCAAAAATGGTGCCAACATCCATTGGTAGAGGGGTTTCTTCATCTGGGAGTTCCCTATATCTAGTAAATCTGAGGTCAAGTCTCTGTCCTATTTCTATCCCGTTTATGGACTCAATGAGCCATTTATGCTACATTTCCTCCATGTATTTATCTGCATTACCAAAATACTTAGGAAAAGGTACAGAGCGACTCAGGGTCTTAAATAACCCAAACAATTGCTGCTGTCTAGGTCTGGATTTTAATATGTGCTTTTAAAAATGTTTTGCATAGGACTCCTTGGACCCACATTCTCCTTGACATTCCTAAGTGAGTATTTGTATATAGCATCTTATTTCTTTTGTTAGACAACTGAAGCAGATGAGGTGATACGATATCATATCTAAGTATTCAAGGTCAGCATTTCCCAAATGAATTTGGTCACAGAACTTTTTTTTTTTTTGGATTGAGAGAATATGACAGGATCACAGCTTGATAGCTGGAAGGAACTTTGGAGAGCACTTGATCCTACCCTTTTGCTTTATAGATGATGAAACTGACTAAAGGATCATAGATTTCAAAATGGAAGGAAACTTAGAGGTCATTTACTCCAATCTCATTTTACAAATGAGGAAACCAAGGCATAGAACATTTAAGTTATATGCCCAAGACATGTAGTGTCACATGTAAAATATGGACCCACATCTTCCTGACTCCAAAGCCATCCTTCTATCCATTAAACCATATTGCCTCTCTAGATTCCTAGAGAGGTTAAAGTAATTTGCCTAAGGTCACACAGATAATACTCTGGAAAGGGAGGATTCAAATCTAGATCTGTCTTCAAATCTAATACTTTTCACTATAACATGTAGCCTCCCCAATATGGGAATAGAACCCAATTATATTGCTCTTAGAACCTATAAATTCTTGTCTAGAGGAAGACAGGGAATAAAATAATGAAATAAAAGGAGTCAGGAAAAGTTTTAAGCAAAATAGAAGAAATTAAGCCCATTTTCATCCCAAAACAAAGTGCTATACAGTATATTTGTGCATGTGTAATTGAATACTTAATATTTTAGAGGGAAAACATTGCAAGCATCAAAATATTCTTAAAGAATATCTATTTACAGCCTGTGGATGCCATTTGGGAAATGTTTCCTTTTAGGATACACAAGCAGTCAGAGTGGGATCACCCTGTTAAGACAAGACATTCTGGAATACACTCTTTTACAAAAGACAGGCCTGGACCTGGGCTCCAAGGAAAATAATACCCTTCCCCTGCAGGTAGCTAGAGAAGTCAACACCACTATCACAGATCTTGTTGGTTTCTAGTTGTGCCACCAACATATCTTCCTTGTCTTGAACATTCAAACTACAAAAGAATCTGGGCATTTGATTATATCAATCAATCAATCAATCAATCAATCAAATGTTTAGAAAGAGCCCATTATATATGCCCTGGGCAGATAGGTGGCACAATGGATAGAGTGCCAGACCTGGAGTCTGGAAGACTCACCTTTGTGAGTCCTCAGACACTTAACTAGCTGTGTGACCCTGGGCAAGTCACTTAACCCTGTTTGCCTCAGTTTCCTCATCTGTAAAATGAGCTGGAGAAGGAAATGGCAAACCACTCAGTATCTCTGCCAAGAAAGCCCCAAATGGGATCACGAGGAGTTGGGCACAACTGAAACGATTCAGCAACAACAGCATTATATTTGAATGCTAGTGAATGTACAAAAATGGAAAATGGACTCTACCTTGATGTTCTTAGTTGGCAGGCAACATGAAACAATTAGAACAGAACCAGCAGACGTTAGCTTTAACACTCATCAGTTGGGTTTTTTCATCACCATAAGCCTAATTGTATGTATCCACATTTTGTATTGAATTATCAGTGGATATATTATATGTTCAATAGAATATAAGCTCCTTGAGGGCAGGGCCTGTTTTATTTTTATCATCATACACTCAGCACCTAACACTGTGCTTTTGCACATAGCATATAAGTGTTGAATAAATACATGAGTTGGGGGAAGAAGGAAAGAAGGAAGGAAGAAAGAGAGGGAGGGAAGAAGGGAAGAAAGAAAGGAGGGAGGAAGGAAGTAGAAGGAAGGAAGAAAGGGAAGGAAAAAGAAAGGGAGAGAGCATGGGAAGAAAAAAATCATTTTTTGGAGTCCATCTTCCTCAGGATAATAATAAGGGACATAGAACACTAGGGAGAATTTAAAGGGCTAAAAAAAGAAGACCTCCAACATGTTTGGTGGAACTCCTCGCATGACCTTGGGGGGAGGAGGCAGGATACAGGCAGTTGCCACAGGCAAAAAGTTGTGGTCATTGTAAGGAGCTCTCAAATGTGTAAGATCACTGATGCATTTGAGCATTAAAGAAAACATCCAAATATTCTTTTCCTCTTCTTTTCAAGAGCGCAGAAAGATCCCACTTCTCCAAGATTTGCTCTCAGCAATGAAAGAGAAAACAGCCACAGATTGTATGGATATCAAAAAAAAAAAAGAAAGAAAAAAGAAATAGGGATAGGGATAAAGCAAGGACTGTGATAGGAAAAACGTTTCATTTGGGGGAATATTTTGCTTCAGAGAGGAAAAAAAAATCAGTACTAAGTCCATTTTGATTCTGGCCTCACACACACTCTGTGGTCACAAGGGAAGAAAAAGTTTCCTTACATCTTACGCAGCAGTGTCCTTATAGACCCTATTTTCCTCGGAACTTTTTTTTTTTTGCAGCTTTAGAAAAATAGATAATTACTTCAGTTAATTTCAGCAAAACAGTTCAAACTCATCAGGGCTGAACAAGTATAATTTACTGCTCCTTCTGACTTATTGTTTTGACTAGATCTAGATTGATGATTAAAGTGGTAAACAGTAACATTTTTATAAAATGGCTGACTCTGCCAATGGCAACAGAATAAGGAACCTGCCGGAATAGCTGGGCTGTGATTGTGATTGTGCTCTAGGCTGTCAACAAAGAATATAAGTATTTGACAAGGTGTTATCTAATTGTGTTTTTAAAAGCCGCGATACATACATCTTTTAATGTGTCACTTTAAGCAGCCAGAGAATTTCTTTTATTAAAAAGTACAAAGGAAAAAATGAATGCCTTGCATTTTCGTGTGCGTGCGTGGTTTTTTTTTTTTTCCTTTCCTCCAGCTCTGCCCTTTTGCCGTCATTCGGTGGAATATATTTGCTCTTTAGTCAAATTGGCTTTTATTTAAATGGTTGCCCAAAATAGCACAGCAACATTAGGTGCATAAGAAGAAAGAACTGTGTGTCCCATAGACAGTTTTTGCTTCTTTGAGGGGGCTGGGGGTGAGGGGGCTGTGGGGATTGACTGATGGTAGCAGAAGCTTGAGGATAAAATCCTTCTGGCACTTGCAGATGAGGACAAGGAGTATGAGGGTCAATGGCAAATTGTCTCCTCCTTTGTTCTGCCTTCAGGTATGGGAAAGCCGCTATACTGCTAGACCTTTGGAAAGAGAGTCACCATCTCCTTCAGAAGTAGCAAGGCTTTTGCATTCATGGCCCTACATGGTATCTGGGGCCCCCTCTAGGGCCCCTCTGCCAATCCCTTACCACCTTTCTCATTTTATGCTCTCTCTTTTCCAATTTTGTTTTTCATTTTTCCTTCTGTCTATATTTCCTATGCATTAACCCTGCTGGTCAGATGCTGTGCCAAGCAGGTTGATGAACTCTAAACCAAAATTAAAAAGCTACTAATAAGGAAAGCCCATCTGCCTTCTCTAAGATACTAGAGGATGCAAGCTGATAAGGCACATAGCACATGATGCTAAAGCAAGCAGTACCATTTTGTCATGTGCCCAAGAAGAATAAGGGGCTTCAAGAATTCTCTGCTGTGGTAAGATCCAGGGATAACCCCCAAGAGAACACGGCATGGAAATGGCCTGGGAAAGGTAAGGGCTGGCTTGGGTGGAATTGCTACCATAACTGTCTCTGAAGACATCACTAGAGGTTGGGGGTGGGGAGGGAGGAGGGGAAGAGACAGACAGACAGAGGAACACACACACACACACACAGAGGGGAGCAGAGACACCACAGAGACAGATAGAAACAGATAGATATAGAGACAAGAACAGAGAGAGACAAAGAAAGAGAAATGGAGTCATATGCTATAGGCTGCTGACCCATGATAAAACTAAAGATCAAGAAGTTCCTCATGTCAGATATAAAAGTTTCTAATAAACTTACTCATTTTGAGCTTGTGGCGAATTTATATTTTAATCCTTGAAAGGAGTTTGCATTTATTAGTCAAACAAAACCTCCACCCTTTTCTCCTAGTTGTAGTCTCCGAGGACCCCAGAACAAAATAAATGTCTTTTCCATATGACAATCCCTCAAATACATTCGGACAGTTATCATTTCCCTTCTATGTCTTTACTTTACTATACTACATATTCCAGGTTCTTTAACACATCTTCATACGGCATGAATTTGAAGCCCTTCACCATCTTGGTCACACTCCTCACCATCTCATCAATATCCTTCTTGAAGATGGCGCCCAGAACTAAACGAAAGTGCTATATAAATGACCCAGTGAGGCAGCATATAGTGGAATAGGGCAGCAGGGTAGCATAGGGGATAGAGCACCAGGCTTGGCATCAAGAAGACTCATTTCCTGAATTCAAATCTGACTGCAGACACTTACTAGCTGTGTGATCCTGGGCAAGTCATTTAACCCTGTTGGCCTCAGTTTCCTTATCTGTAAAACAAGCTGGAGAGGGAAATGGCAAACCACTCCAGTATCTCTGCCAAGAAAGCCCCAAATGGGGTCACAAAGAGTGGGATAAACTATTAACTCACATTTCTTGGGCAGTATGTCTCTCAGTGCAGCTTAAGATCACACTATTAACTAATATCGAGCTTGAAGTTCACTAAAATCTACAGATCTTTGTCAAGCAAAATACTGCCAACTTCTACCTCCACCTCTCTTGTACTTGTGAAGTTGATTTGTTCAACTCGAGTATAAAACTTACATTTATCTCAATTAAATTTCATTTTATTCAGTTCTGTATGATACTCTAGTTTGTCAAGATCTTTTTGAATTCTGACTGTGTTAGTCACTTCTACCAATACTGGAGGGATATGTGAGTTTGATAATCATAGCATCTCTGTCTGTATCCACATCATTGATAAATATATAAATCAACATAGTTCCAAGCCCACATCCCTGGGGCAGTACACTGATGACCTCCTTCCCAGTTGACATCAAACCACAAGGACCACTCTTTATTTCTGTCCATTTAGACATTTCCAAATCTACCTAAGTGTATTATCATCAGTCGAATATGTAGTATCACCATCATTTCAACAATGATAGCATGAAAGAATCTATAAAACCTTTTGCTAAAATCTAAGCAAATTACAACTATAGCATTCTCCTAATCTGTTGAGCAAGCCTGTCAAGAATACAAATCAGTTTAGTCTGTCATGATTTGTTTTTGATGAAGTCATAGTCACTCTTTGTGAACACTGCTTTCTTTTCTTTTTTGTTATTATTCAGTCATTTTGGTCATGAGTGACTCTTCGTGACCATATTTGGGATTTTCTTGGCAGAGATATTGGAACTTTTTGCCATTTCCTTTTCCAGCCTATTTTACAGGTGAGGAAACAGAGGCCAACAGGGCTAAGTGACTTGCCCAGGGTCACACAGCCAGTAAGTATCTGAGTCCACATTTGAACTCAGGGTCTTCCTGAATCCAGGCCTAGTACTCTATCCACTGTACCACCTAGCTGCCCCTGCTTTCTTTTCTAGCAGTTCACTAATCATCCCTTTAACATTAAAGAATTTTGCCAGCAATTAAAATCAAGCCCACTAACCTACAGTTTGCTGATTTCATTCTCCTAAAAAAAAAAATTTAAAAATAAATTAATTCACCCCACTCCATCATGTTATAGGTACAGAAACTGAGGCCCAGAAAAGTTAAGTGACTCGCACCAAATCACATAGGTAATAAGTTGCATAGCCAAGATTCAAATGTTCCATTCAACCTCTTCATCCTGGAACTTTAGACCTTCCACAGTCTGGTCCCAACCTGCCTACCTACCCTGTTTACCATCACTTTCCGGTACACATCTTGACTCCAGTCAGTTTAATCTTTTCACTCTCCTGTGAACTTGCCACGCTCATCATGGACTCTTTAAGCTTGTCCCTTCTTCCTCCCACTGATTAATGCTACCCATTTCTGAGAATTGAGCACACGTTTTTCCTCACCCATGGAGCCTCTCTGACTCCCCTAGTCCCCAGTGTCCTCTCCCTCCTCTGAACAACTATCCTTACTGTCTGTTCTATAGCATTCATGTCACATTGTGCATACGCGCATGCCTCATCACATAACTCGGATTGTGAGCAGCATGCTCGTGGACAGGCACTGTGTATTATTCTCATGTAGCACTCTGCACATAGTAGGTATTTAAAGAATTTATTTTCCCACAGTGAGGGAGGAAATTTGCACTTCAGAGGGAAAGGAAAAAGGGTGAATACTAGAATAAAATCCACTGGTCCCTGGAAATTCCACCTAGTCCCCTGGCATCATTATAGTTAGCCTGGTTTACTTTGGGGAGGTCCTCCTTCAAGTAAAGGGGTATAGTTTAACAATGTTAAGACTGACTTCGTGTCTTACTGTGACTTGGGGAGATGGCAAGGGTTTTTGTAAAGAATAACAAGATCACATATTTATAAAATACCTGATATTTCCTCAGAGCATAGGTGGGGAACAAAGGGGTGAGAAAACATTATTTCCCTAAAAGAAATGCTTGACTGTGTGATGCAGAAGACTGAGCTTTTCTCAGCTCTTTTGTTCGCTACCAAGCCGGGATCAACTTTATAGGAAATCACAGATGATAGGTGTGGAAGGGACCTTCAAGATCAGTTAGCACAACCTTTCATTTTACAGAAGACAATTGGAACTAGGCACTTTATTTCTACTATGTAATTTCTTATCGTGGATATCAACTCTCTATTAGTCCTATTGGTTTTGTCCTTGCAAGTTCATAGAGCATTGTTCCTGGCAGCAAAAACTGAAGCAAAATAAGAATTTGCCTTCTTGTCATTGTCAGATATCATCATCTCATCTGCTTTTGCCAGTGATCCTTGTCCTTCTCTGATTCTCCACTTTTATCCAATGTAGTTAGCAAAAAGAAACAAAATGAAACATTTATTTTATTTTATTTTATTTTATTTTATTTAGTGGGGAGGAGTAGTCATAAGCATTCTTCACCAAGCTCAACCCTGGGCACTTTCATTGGCTTTCCCTCATGCCTGGAATACTCTCCCTCCTGATCTTTGCCCCCCTGACCTCCCTAGTTTCCTTCAAGATTCTGTTAAAAGCCTACCTTTTACAAGAAGCCTTTCCAAATTCCCCTTCATTCTAGTGCAATTATCTCCGATTTATCCTGTACATGTTTTTGTGTGTGTGTGTGTGTGTATACATGCACACATATATATGTATAATATGCAAACAACTATGAACAAACAGTATATATACTACATACAATATATGCATATCATATATTATATATAACATATATGTGATATATAATACTTATATATCACATATAATAATACACATATACTATATAAACAGTGTGTATATATGTATGTGTGTGTGTGTATGTATATCTGTATCTCTCCATCCATCTACCCATCCATCTCTATCTATCTGTCTATCTATCTACTGTTTGGACATGGTTGTTGACATGCAATCTCTCTCATTAGATTATGAGTTCCTCAAGAGTAGGGATAATGCTTTTTGCCCTTTTTTGGATTCTCAACTCTTAGCACAGCAGCTGGTACATAGCAGGCATAGAGTACATGCTTGTTGACTGAAGGACTGAGCTCATTCTGTGCTTTAGCACATGACACAATTTTTACAGGGCAGTAGTTGGGCTCTGTTGTTTCCCTTTGCTTCCACTTTCTACACATGTCTTTTAAAAATTTAAGTTGTTTGATAAGTTCCCTGGATGTCTATTTGGATTACTTCTCTTTTTCTTCCTTGTCAGAATAATTTTTCTTAGTATCTTCAGAATTTTAAAGGTGTGGGGGGCATTTATAGGGAATTTTCCTCATAACAGCCCTATGAGCTAAGCAGCAAAAGGATTATTATCCCCATTTCACAGATGAAGAAACTCAGGCTCATAGAGGTTAAGACAGGTTGCCCAAGGCTACACAGTTAATAAGTAGTTGAGTCAGGATTCAAAGTCAGGTTTTCTAACTCCAAATCCAGTATTTTCTTCATTAAGACATGATGGTATTTAAGCCTGATGATGGCACTTCTGGCTCAAGTTAGAGATATTTTGGGGCAGGGGTAGTGAATGGGCACTTCCCAAGGTTCCCCACATAACACCATCAATTCACTCATCACAAACCAAGTCTTATCAGTAGGCTTCAGTTTCCATGAGACCTTATACTGACATCTTAGTGCCTACTTCCTTAATAGGTATGGTAGAACAGAGGAAAGGGAATGGGAATCTGGGGAGGAAAGAGAAGAGTTTGCTGCCAGAAAGGGGTGGAAGAGAGCCTGCATTCACAGGAAGTGCAGCAGTGTGCCCCTCTCCTTTTCCTACAGAAGTCTCAGTTGGGCATCAGAGTGATGAGGGACTAATGACCTGGTCAAAGCAGTTATTTAATCCATCATAGTCAGTGTCATGCAGGGAGTCAAGCAATTTGCTACCAGTTATGCAAAGAGGCAGCCTCACAGAGAGCGAGCCAAGTCTGATCAGAAGGGCATGATATCCACCCAGGGCATTCCAGGGCATTTTCTCCCTCTTACAAGTGTAGGGTAGTTACAGAGAAGGGGAGTGGGGGGCAGGATGGGGTGTGATGCTCTAAGGAGGCCAGATTACAGGGTTAGGCATGCATACTATGGATCTGCCTTCAGTAGGAAAGTGGAAGGTAAGGGAGCTGTCTCCAAACAGGGCTCCTGTGTTCTGACCCTTACCATGCTGCAGGTGTGGAATAGATGGCAGGGACCACTAAAGGGTGCTTAGGAATGGGGGGAGGAGGGTTATGCAGTTGCCACTGTGGGGTGGACAGATGTTGAGAGGTCAGGTCAAATTGGTATTCAGAGCTGCCAGGTACCATGGCAGCAGTTGGAGAAGGAAAGATTTGGTACAAGAAACCCACCAAATGCTTTTCAGTATTGAATGTCTATTGATTGTCCTTCCTGAGAAATCTGAGGAAGGGGTTTCTGGGATCCTTAATAGAACTTTGGCATTTTGTATTTTTAGCATTGTATGGCTCACAAGAGCTCTGTGGCAAGATGCCCCACATCACTCAGGTACCATTTCTAAAGATGAGAGAGCACAAAAGAATCCTAACTAGTCATGATTAGGAGGGAAGAGCTGCCCCCAAACCATTTAAAGTTGTTCACAGTTGAAGTTGAAATATCTTCAAGGCCTAATCTTTGTTTTGTCTTCTTTTGGTAAAAAAAAAATGTGGATAAATAACTAAATTTCTTATTTAACTTACTTCAGTAATTCCAAAGATCTTTCATTTTTATCTCTATTCCTTCCATCATCACCAATCAACATGTACTTAATATGTGTTTGCTGTGTACCAGGCACTGTACCCAGTTCTGGGGATGCAAAGAAAGGCAGAACCTTGGTCCCTGCCCTCAAGGGGTGCACAGTTTAATGGAGAAGACAACATGCAAATAACTACGTGTATGAGAGATAGAGAAATGAATAAATAGATGCAGACAATGCAAGTGAAAGTCAATCTCTGCTGGAGGGCACTGGCAGTGGGAGGACCGGGAAAGGCTTCTTGTAGGGATAAGATTTGCACGGACTCTTCAAAGAAGGAAGCCGGGGAAGCTAGGATGCTGAGATAAGGAGGGAGAACATTTTAGGCATGGGAGACAGCCCATGCAAAAAGCATAGAGTTGGGAAATGGTGTGTTTCTGTGCAAGGAGCAACAAGTAGAATAGGGTAACTGGAAGAGACTATGCAATAAAAGACTTTATATGCCAGATGCAGCATTTTATATTTGATGCTGGTGGGAATAGAGAGCCACTGGAGCTTATGGAGTAGGGGGGTTGAGTTGGTCAGATCTGGGCTTTGGGAAAATCACTTTAGCAGCTGAGTGGAGGAAGATAGATTAGGAGCCAAAAGGAATCTTGGAGGCTGCCTAGTCAAGTTGCTCATTTTACTGGAAATGGAAGCCTAAAGAGGTCCAGTGTCTTTCCCAAGGTCATATAGTTAAAAAGTGACAAAGGCCTTTTAATTCTAAATTCAATTTTTAATCCACATGATCACACTACCTTGTATTTCTCAGTCCTTCCATACCTTGTCAATGAATTAATGAGTTGCGGCAGCTAAAATAACTCATCATCTGGTGACCAACCCGAGTCCTCAACTAACAGACACAAGCATGGCTCACTACCTGAAGTCTTTCCAGTGTGGAAGGAGCTCTTAGAACTTCCATGCTTTTGAAAACCCAGAGTCACTTCCAAATCATGATGAAGCATCAATACAGGGCTTTAACATAATTATATTCTACTTAACATATATTCACAATATGCATTTGAAATCATTTTGGGGTTGAAGGTAATGATTGCATCAGAGCTTAGGGTGAAATTTCAGACCCTGAAGTTGCTAAGGTCATTGCAGGGTGAATAAATGAGGAGTCCTTGCATAGAGAGTTAACAATTCTTCCTGGTACCCTAAAAGTCCACGCTAGATAAGAGGAAAAAACAGCCAAGCTATTTCTCTCAAGATCATTTGTTTGGTGAGACCAAACCCAGACACTAAAAACCATCAAAAGGATTTGGTCTTGCCAGATAATTTTATAACCCAATGTGCATTAACGTGACTTTGTCAAGAACTGACTCACTTGAGAAAGTGGCATTTATTCATTTGCTATAGTCCCTTTGGAAGCCTGGCAAGTCAAGTCAACATATTGCCTCTGGCAGCTACAGAAAGACATTGGGCTATGCCACATGGTGAATTTGATTTGGGGGGTGGGGGCTTTTCCAAACTTCATTCCTTCTGGAAAAAAAAAAGTGGATACCAGGCATGGTAGACAGCAGATGGCTTGTCATAAGTAGCTCATTATGATTCTCTCCTACAAGGAAAGCTCATTCTTTTCTGATCTGGCTACTCAATTAGAATGGATATACCTTCTTGCGTGAGGTGAATTCGAGGACCACAGTAATGGAGATGGTGGCCACTCTTAAATCACAATCCATGTTGTTTAACCCAAGACTCATGCTTGCCTGTAGCTGGATCTTGAACTAAGGCGCTAGACAATCCACCCAGGGAATAGGGAAAATGTGTAAGGAAGAAGGAAGAAAGAATGAGTGGAAATTAGTTAGTTGATTACTTGACCAACTGATTGATTTTAGAAAGAGAATGCTACCAGAAGCATACATTGTCCTACACAAAGATGCAGATATTTTCTGGTTCATTTATTTTATGTTGCAGCTTTATAACAGAAATCTCTGATCTGCCTTCTGGAGTTGTAAATACTTGGTAGCATTTTCACGAATGGATTTTTTTTTTAAACAACAGGTTTCCTGGAGAATTCTGCTCTGACATTCAGGAGAAAATGCTGAACTTGAGGTATCTCCTAAATGGTATAAAATGTGAAAAACCTCAGCAAGTAATGAATGCATCTCAAGCTTTATACCTGTTTATTTCACACTTTCTTTAATATACCAATTATTCATGCAACACCTAACAGAAAAATGTGTTATAGCTAGCAATCACTTATAAAAAAAAATTTGCTAAATAGTAGCACAACAGCTATGTCCATCACAAGATTATTTATCATTCTTCTATAACCATGAACTTGCTGCCAACTGGGGAAAAAAAAAGAAGTTGATTTAATCTTTGGGTTTAGAGGGGAAAAAAACCCACAGAAAATATTTGTGATTATGAGATATTTGCTTTGCATTTCCACAGCCAGTTAGGATTCACAAACATGGAAATCCATTATGGAATGGTATATAAAGTGTGACCGATTCTTGTTCAGTCAATTAGTAAGCAAAGTCTGAATATGATGTTTATCTGATCAGCTGAATCTTAATACAGTCAAAAGTGAAGAAGTTATTAACAAAAGATTGGGCTGAGTTTTAAGGAGGCCCCGGCTCATCAAACTATCCTTCTATACATCCATAGCATCTGAGAGGGGTTATTTTTTGTACTAGATGTGACTGAGTTTAGGAGCCCAGTTAAGGAGAGATCTAAAATATCAGGAAAACACACACACACACACATACACACACACACACACACACCCCTCTGATTCAGTCACTAAGTTCTTTCAGTTTTTCCCACAGATCCAGAATGTGCTTTATTCCTAGAGCATTCCTGCCTTCCCTGACTTTGTTTCCTTTCTGACCCCTCAGTTCAACATCAATGATTCCAGTCCTCTCTCCCCAAACCGATGCTATTTTTGCTGTGTGTTCCTGCACTTGCAGCACCCTGACTCGTACGTGGAAATTATCCTGCACATCTGTATTCTGATTATGATATTTAGTGCAAGGGTCATGAATAATAAAATTGCTAAATCTGCTTATTGCTGTCTATAAATAAAGGTTATCACACAGAAGAAGGTTTTGTTTTTGGAGTGGCAGAACAAGGCGGGTTAGTTGCAAGACAATAGAGCTTTAATTTTAATATGAAAATAAATACTTATATTTATAAATATTCAAATGATTGCCTACATACAGGGAAACTGCATTAATGCTTGCTTCAGGAATGAGTAAAGTAGCTGGCAACAATGAGTTGAGAAAGTTTGCGAGCCTAGTAGTAGTACATTCCCCAATTGGCAAGGCCCCAACCGTGCTTGATTCATTCTGGGCTCAGTTTGCTCACAGGAAGGACTTCAGCTCCTCAACAGTGGTCTTGTCTCTGTTCTCCTGGTGTTCTAGCTCTTCTTTATGTGTTGTCTTCCGTCATTAGAATGTAAGCTCCTTGAGGGCAAGCACTGCTTTGTTTTCTTGTATTTGCGTCCCCAGCCCTTAGCACAGGTCCAGGTGGGTGCATAATAAATGTTTTATCAGTCTTTATCAATCAAAGCAAGGGTAGGACCGGAGTGGAGTGGGGAGACCTTCATGACTTAGAATAGGTGGGATTTTTAATTTGAATAAAATGATTGTTTATGGCCTAAAATGCTATGTTATCTATTATTTCCATTTATAAACTCAATACCTTGACAAAGCCAGCTCTCCCTACTAAGTAGGAGCAGAAGCTTTGGGGAGTCAATCTAGGAGGGAAGGGATTGAGGAAGAGGCAGAACAACAATTATAGATCTGGGAGGTATCCATTTTACTCAGCTAACACTCACTGGAGAGAAACTGGTTTGAGAATAAAGATTATGCCTACCTAGTGACCAGGAGTGTCTGTATATGAGAGAATCTAGTCCCTACGTGATGTCCACACAGCATGGTCCCAAGGGAAGAACAATGGATCTGGACTCAGAGGTTGTTCAGTCATTTTCAGGTGTGTTTAACCTTTTGTGAATCCATTTGAGGTTTTCTTGGCAAAGATACTGGAGTGGTTTGCCATTTCCTTCTCCAGTTCATTTTACAGATGAAGAAACTGAGACAAACAAATTAAGTGACTTGCCCAAGGTCATATAGCTAATAAGTGTCTGAGGCCAGATTTGAATTCGAGAAGCTATCTTCCTGTCTTCACGCCAGGTGCTCTATCCATGGCACCACCTAGCTGCCCCTGGAGTCAGAGGATTTGGCTTCACGTGCCAGCTCTGCTATTCGTATGATTTTGAGTACAGTGGCTTAGTGGATAGTTATCACTTGGAGTCAGAAATACCTGGGTCTAACTCCCACTTCTGACTGTTACTAGTGGTGCAACCAGGGGCAAATCATTCAGGCAATCTGAAGCTGTTTCCTCATCTGCGAAATGGGTCTGATAATACTTGTAGGAATTATCTCATAGGGTTATTGTGGGATTCAAATTAGATAATGTAAGCAAAGTGCTTTTGTGAACTTTAAAGGGCTATATGAATATGAATACCAATTATTATTATTCAGTCAATTCATTGTTGAACAATGTTATTGTTCAGTCAGTTCAGATAATCATTATTGTCTTGCCCTCCCTGGGACCCGGTTTCTTCCTCTATATCATAAAGGAGTTGAACTAGATCTCTAATATCACTTCCACCCTTAAAAATTTAGATCTTACCTGAATATAAGCTACCAGATCTATTATTTAGATTTCAGTTGGATTAGTATTTTGGGGCTGTTCAATCCAGAAGTTCTCAAGTTGAGATTCACAAGTATATTTCAGGGTATAATATGTATGAGAAAAAAATTATATGGATGAGAAAAAATTATATCTTTATTTTTTACTAAACTAATAGAAATTTATCATTCCCTTTGATTATGAATATAGGCAACAATATATTATACTGAGAATGGGCCACAGGCACCACCAAACTCCCAAAGAGGACCATGATATAAAAAATATTAAGAAGCTTTGGTTTAGTTTGAGAACTAGGCAACTGAGTAACAAAATCAGCCAATCAGTAAACTATTTTGGATGTATGTATAAATAGGTAAAACATCCTGCAGATATGCCATGAAGGTACCACTGGTTCAAGGAATTTATTTAGTAGTTCTCCCTTCCTGTCCCCAGTGGGTACATGTCCCACTGCACCAATTACAACCACTCTTTGGAGCAGCCCCAAAGCTGGCATATCTGTATCTATACTTCCCAGACGCTCCCAACCCTGCTACATGAGAGCTGCTTCAACCAGGATGTTCTGGAGCACTTCCTCAGGTGGCCCTTTGCTCTCCCTGCTTGCTCTCTTCAGTTTGCCAAATGATGGGCTTATAGGATCATCAGTTTAGAACTGGAAAAGATGTTAGAGATCATCTATTACAGCCCTATGACGTCAAGAAGACAGAGTCTCTGAGTAAACTTACTTGCCCATGCAGAGATTGTGTCAGAGGCAGAATCTGGACCACGATCTTTCTGAGACTTTCTGAATCCAAGTCCATCACCATGCTATCCACTACATCACACTCCCAGAGCTGACGAGTTAACCTAGCATCCATTCTCCACCTATGGTACCCAGTGGGATCGAGATACAGTGATGACGACATTAATCTGATCTTTATGACACTCTCCATTCTTCCCACCTAGTATCCATGGAAACCATCTATATGAATCTTGGCCATCCTAGAAGTTTTTTCAGCATAGTAGGATCTTCCTGTCCTGTCCTGTCCTATTCTATCTTCAATATGGACAGAAGTCCCATCTATAGGACCCAATCTCCTCTCCACCCAAAGAAGCTAGAGAAGTCAATCTGCAGCATCAGGAAGAATATCCTAAATTTTTTCCCCATTTAGAATTAGGCTTCAGTTAGCTAGGAAAGCATTTACCCAGAACTTCCTGTGAATCAGCATTTAAGAAAAAAAAAGTATTAGCTTTGTTTTCTGAACTAATCTTTCAAAAGACTTAAAGAACCATAGAGTTTTATGCCTGGAAGTGACCACAGAGATAACCTACTGCACCCTTCTTGGACACTACGTACAAAAAAATTAGTCAGAAGAAACAGCTAGGTATTCTAACTCCCAGTTCAGTGTTCTTCCCACTATGTCATGGTCACAGGAAGCATGCACAGAGCCTACTGTGCCTGGATGTGCTGACACACTTGGCCCATACTCTATGCACTTCTATGACCATAATGCCATTGGTCAAATGGTGAAATGACTGAGTGTCAGGAACACTATTGCTGAGCCCAAAGTGGTACTCTCAATCTAATTGTGTTCCTTCCTGCTCAGACGTTAGCCAGGGGCCAATTAGCTCCTTTTTATAAACTAGATTCCAATTCATTAATTTCCCCACCTAAGAATAAAGCAAGTTAGTATAAGGGATTTATTATTTTTTAAACCATTATTGGATTTGGAGTCAGAAGATGTAAATTCATATCTCAGCTCTATCACTTGTTCCCTGTGCAAATTTGAGCAGTTCCTTTCACCTCCATATGCCTGTAAAATGAGAAGTTTGGATTAGATGGTCCCTTCCAGGTCAAAATTCACCACCCACGGCAAGATTTGGCAAAGACATTTTAAGTGCATGTTACGTGCAGTCCCATTCAGAGATATCATACCTCCTCTAAAATCCTTTCTTTTCTAGGCTAAGCGTCCCAAGTTTCCTTCAACCGATCCCCATCAGACGTGGTTTCCAGTTCTGTCACCACCCTAGTCACCCTTTTCTGGAAGGTAGCTAGAGTTTTGCCCTGAGCTGGATGTTATCTTTCCAGATATGGTCTGGCCAGCACAGAGAACCATGTAAATAGCTATTCTTGCCTCTCTTGTTTGGGGCACTAATTCTCTGAAAGAGACTTTAAGCATGCCCAGGAATCTTGCCTTGACACGCACCCCACATGTGATAAGAGCCATTTTGTTTTCCACAAAAAGTCTTGTGAATTTTGCAAGGGGACCACCTGCCAGAGAGGACAGAGCAAGAGAGCCAGTTACAGTTCTAGTGGTGGGGGTCAGATTTTTAAAAAGAGGGTGATGAAAGAGCAGCCAGCAAGTCATGGACAAAGCCTCTCCAAAGCCATCCACATAGCTGCCTATAGGCCTCCTCAAGAGGCCACATGTCCCCGCTGGAAGAACACATGGACTGTCAGCATCTGGGCCTTCGGATAGATATTTAGCTGTGTTTCCATGTGTGTGTGGGGGGCTGAGTATGCTAAACATGGAGATACAGGCAGATAATCAGGAGAGGGGGGAAAAACGTGATTTGGTTTAGGTCATTAATTAGATTTTTCTTAAATATGTCTGGTTAGAGAAAGGATGTAAGTTTAACCCTGTGAATCTCAGAGTTGAAGCTGTGGTTTCATCCCTTGCCTCTTTGTCTTCCCCCCTCCCCTTTCCTATTTAATTTGCAGTCTATGTGTGCTTGTGATGCTTGCCATCACTCTGTAGGTTTCTCTACAATCTCATTCTAAAGTGTGCCATGACTCTTTTAAAGAGCCAAAAAGCATCTCTCTCATCTGCTCTCCTTGCTGAAAAATATTCTTCCCCAGAATGTTTCATAAAACATGACCTTATAGACTGACTGGTTAATTTGTACAGTAAGTGAACTCCGTGTGTTACAGTGCTGGAGATCAATAGCTCAATTGACAATAAAGGATGGGAACTTGGGCATGCAGTGGGGTGGCTGCACATTTCTCCAAAGGGGCCTGAAGTTTGTGGGGCCTGGAGGGAAGGAGCAGGGTGGGGGGAGGGGTAGACAATATAAAGACCTTCTTGCCCTTTCTTGTTCCAAGCTGTACCCAAAATAGTAGGAACCAGATGCTTACCACCATGTTGGGGGTCAGGTACCTCAAGAGATTCACAATGGGTGGTGAAAAATTTGTTCACCATAATTAAAAGGTTTGGAGAATTGGAAAGCTAATGCCAACTGATCTTGATTTAGTTGGGAAAAATGCATCCTATCATTTGTTGTTAACTATTAAAGTCATTTAAACCCTTCTGAGAATAGATCTAAGGCTAGGCTGCTTTGAAGGTTTGATATGTCTTGTAATCCATAGATTATTGAAGTTAATTTCTCTGCTGAGATCCCGCTATCAGTAAAATTGCATGCATACTCAAAAATATACTTTTTAAACAAAGACAGGTTTTAATTGGATTTCTGTTTATGCTTCAGTCTGGAAAAGTGAAATGGTGGGGAAGAAAAAGAAGTCTGCTGAAGGTTCTATAAGGAAAGATACTCGCTAACTCCTCAGTCTTTCCCAAATCTTTTTCTGAACATAGTTCTCCTCCACCCGCCCCCATTTTCCTAAGTGTGCTTTGTTCTGAATCTATAATTCACTCATTTAGCTACCTTTTTTGGGAGGAAGGGGGTGTTGTTAGAAGAGCCCCTTACAGGATAAGATAAAGTAGGCAATAACAATATGTTGATTTATATCACTGTGGATCATTTTTTCCATACTTCAAATTAACTTTAATTGAATTTCATCCTCTTGACTTTCACTTACTTTTAAATGAGTTTTTGTTGTGGTGCTAGAATGCAACAGACTTCACAAGTTGACAAGTTTTAGTGTTTTGATCATAGATTATTATATAATGTTGACAAATGTTTCTTGGACTACAATACTGCATATTAAATGCTACACGATACTCATGGTATTTTCAATCCATGCAATATTTTACAGGTAGGCGAAAAGCTTGCTAACTGTGTTAAAAATGTAATTAATTTCCAGAAGGTACAATTGCCTCAAGAGACGATCGCAAATAATTTACCAGTTTATGACCATCATGTAGAAGCTGGCTGGGCAGAGGAATCCTTTTTTAAAGAGACGTTCAATAGAGGGACCTATAAAAATGACTTGAAAAACAGCAGAGCTTTCTATGCTGGTATTCAAAGTCATTTTTCTATGATTTCCTCCTCTTCACTGAGGGAGCTGGCCTACTGTCTCCTTGTTCATAGATCCTGGCATCCAGATGTAATAGAAAGAAGAGTGGAATCAGAAATCTGGAGTTTAAAATGAGAAAACCTAGTTTACTTGGAATTTGGAAGAGTTTGGAATCAGAAAACCTGGGTTAAATTCTTAGCTTTTGCACATACTCCTTGTGTGAACTTTAGCTGATCACTTACTATCTCTGGGAGTGAAATCCCCATCTACAGAATTAGAGGGTTGGGCCAGATGATGTCAAGGGCCATTTAAAATCCTATCACCCCAGTATTAGACAACTTGGGGACATGAAGTTTGAAAGGAAATTTCTCTTTTTGCACTGCAGCTTCATTACTTGTGAATGTGGAATGGAAGGCATTTAATACAATCTTTTTTTTTTAATATTTCCTATATATCCAGGCTTATCATTGATTGAGAGCTGCCTGGAAGGGACTTTAGAAGTCATTTGGACCAACTCTCTCATTTGAGAGTCAGTCAACAAACATTTATCAAGTGCTCACTATGTATGTGCCCGGTACTATGCTAAGTGATGGAAAGTGAAGAACAGAGGGTTATTTGTGAAGGCCATGAAGGTCTTAAGTAGCAGAGTCAGGGTTTGAGCTGAGAGTCACTGACTCAAAATCCAGTTTTTATTCCATTCTTCCACACTTGCTCTGCACTGTGAAAAAATCAGAAACTCCCCATTCATAGAGCTCACAGGCTTCTTGTGATAAGGCTCAATTTAGCACATATTGATTAAGAGCCTATTATGTGCAAGGCATAAGACTCAGCATTGGGGACAAAAGATTTAGAGTCAAAGGTCCTGCTTTCAAGGAGCTTACATTGCACAAAGTACTAAGCTAATGTGGTCAAATTGGATAAGAGGCCAGAGTAAACCTTGAGGGCCCCATCCAACTCTAGGAGCCTATGATTCTGTGAAATGTTCAAATGTATTCTCCAGAGGGTACAGATTATGGAACAGACTATCAAGATGAAGGGGCTGGGAAAGGTGTTTTTCAGTGTCATTATGAAAGAATTCCTGAAGGAGTTAATACTTCAACAGGGTTTTGAAGGATAGGTCAGATATGGATAGGTGTGCCATTTCATTCTGGAGGAATAGCCTGCACAAAGGTTTGGGAGCAAGAATGAACCAAGTGTGGCATGTGTAGCAAGGCACACAATCTGCCTAGGAGGCAGCATATTCCTCTAGTTAATTTTGGATTATGAAAAGACTTTTAATTAGGAGATTCTATGCATCCATAAGGATCTAACAGGTCAGCTCTCTCTTATTTGAAATATAGAATATTAAAGCTGACGGGATCTTAGAGATCACCTCACCTGATCCCATGTTTTATAGGGAGAAAAAGGGGGCTTAGAGAGGGAAGTGACTCACCCAAGGTCACATGCAGAGCTGAGACCAGAATCCAGATATCTTAACATCTAGTCCAATTCCACCTTCTTGGATCTTTAGTTAATTATTTGGGCAATGTATCACTTCTTCTTGGCCTCTGGGTTCAAACTCACTTCTCCATTGTGCTGTATGGCATCCTAATGACTAACACCAATTGATGCATGTACCCAAGGAGCTAATTTACATTTTGATATTGTTTATTCATCTCAGCTACTGGTCCTTGAGTTTCATGGGCAGGTATACTTTTTTGTTCATGCTAAAAAAGAAAGTGCCAGGTTTGATTCAATTCAATTAATTTTTTTTCCATATGTAAAAAGGACATGGTTTTTTCCCTCAAGGAACTCACAGTCTAGTTAAGAAAGCAAGATTTTATTTATATATGTGTATGTGTGCATGTATGTATGTATATGTATGTATATACATATATAGACACATATATTTGCTGTTGTTTAGGTGTTTCATATATTACATGTATATATGCATGTGTACATACACACATGCTATTATTTAGGTATTTCATATAAACATATGCACATATACATACACACATATATGAAACACCTAAATAACAGCAGCAAAAGTACTCAATTAGCAGAATGTCTGATGACTTATCTAATATGTCCTCAGAGGTGAGGAAGGGAGAGGATGCTTTGGGCCAGGCAGATCAAGAAAGGTTTCATGAAGGGGCAAAGCTTGATTCTTATATTAAAGGGTCAGTGGGCTCTGGATCAGGCGAGAAGATGGGGAAGAACATTCTGTGAAGAGGAATGGCATGAGATGTCTTCAAGCATTTAAGGGACCTGTCATGTAGAAGAAGGATTACACTTTTTCTGCTGGGTTTCAAAGGGTAAAAGTAGAACCAATGGGTAGAAATTGCAAGAAAGACAAATTTGGTTTTAATGTGAGTGAATCCTTACTAACAATTAGAATTGCTCAAAAGTAGGTAGTGAGTTCCCCATCTTGGGTGTCTTCAAAGAGAGGTCTGATGACTACTTTTAGAGTATATTGTACTGGGGAATTCTATTTTTCAGGTATGAGTTGGACTAGATTATTCCTGAATTCTCTTCTGACTGAAATTCTGTCATTCTAGCTAAAATTTCAGACTAACATTAAGAATGATGATGACGGTGATCGTGATATATTTACATTGTATTTAAACTGAGTTCCTCTAACATTCAAAGAAAAAAGATCCAAGAGTAGTCTGCATGGGAAGTTCATTTATCAGTACCTCAAGCCAAACCAAACACACAGCACCTTCACCAAAAGCTTTCTTACTACTGATCCCTTATCCCACTGATGCAGGGGGATTTGCAAGTGTAAATAACACTAGAGCTAAGAGGAGTTATCTATGTGAGTCCCACAAGGATCAGTTGGAGAAGTGACTTTTCCATATACTATTACACACTTCACTCTATATTCTCTGCTTAAAGCTGTGCTGAGTTTCCAACAGGATAAAAAAAAAAAAAGCAAACATTTTGTAACTTTCTGTGGCTATGGTTCATTCCCCCCACAGATCTTGAATGAACTGCACATGCCCTGGAGCTGCACACATTTAAAACAACTCTCCTTAGAAAAGGAGGAAGCCTTTTTGAAGATGATAATAAGCCAAGTTGGGGAGTTAATCACTGACTTAAACCTCCCACCTTCCTTTGGGGGCACCTTTCAGAAACTGGTGATTTGAGGCTGGTTGCAGTTCCCTAAAGCTTTGGCCCCCAAGAAGTCCTTTTCATGGGACAGAGTCATGCTTACCATACACACGACTTGAACTTGAGCACCCAACGATCTGAAGGTTATAAAAACATGATCTCTGCTCATGCAATTATTTCAAAAGATGGTCACCTAGTACATTAGGTTTTGTAACCCTTCTGTGCTCCATACCATACTATACTCATTGACTCCTCCTCCTCCAAGGAACCTAATGTTGGAATTCTGTACACACTGAATTTCTATGATTCTTTTCCATTTGTTTCCCAGGATTTCTTTCTTTTCTTTCTTTTTTCTTTTTGCCCCATTTTGTATCCAGAATACACTAGATGCAGAAAATAATGCATCATGGCCAGAAGGGCTCTTTAATAACAACTTCAAAAGATGTGAGTGCTTTTACCTACAAGTGTTAGGGAAATAAGGTGTGTAGTTCAATATTTTGCCTTGATGGCCAATAATAATGGCTAACCATCCCAGCCCATTACAGAATTAGAAATAGGCAAAATGAATTCAAACACTCAGCTGACTGTACTGAGTACCTGGGCAAGACAACAGGTTTAAAGACAGGTCTCATGTAGATTGCTTTCTGGAGAGCTAGTAATGCAAGACATCTGGCAGCTTCAATAAAGTCTGTATCCCCAAACCCAAACGAACACATGGCATCACAGGTTAGAACCCTGACTATAGTAATCACAATTCCAAAAGAGGGAAAAAGCTTCTTGGGCTTCAGTGGGAGGTTACTATTATACCATCCAGTCTGTCAGTTATCAGTCATTTATTAAATGACTTCTAACTTCCAGACACTGTTTTGAGGTGCCAGGGAAAGAAAAGATGGGGAGAGAGACACACAGACAGAGAGACAGAAAGACAGAGACAGAGACACAGAGAGGGACAGAGATATAGATAGAGACAGAGAAAGAGAAGGAAAAGAAAGAAGGAAGGAAGGAAGGAAGGAAGGAAGGAAGGAAGGAAGGAAGGAAGGAAGGAAGGAAGGAAGGAAGGAAGGAAGGAAGGAAAGAGAAAGGAAGGAGAGAGGAAAGAAGGAAGACAGGCAGCTCCTGCCTTCAAAGAGCTTAGATTCTATTGAACTGAAACTATGTGTATGTAGTTCAGCTGTTTCAGTCATGTCTGACTCTCTATGACCCCATTTGGGGTTTTCTTGGCAAAGATGCTGGAGTGGTTTGCTATTTCATTCTCCAGCTCATTTCACAATTGAGGAAACTGAGGCAACAGGATTAAGTGACTTGCCCAGGGTCACATATCCAGAATGTTTCTGAGGCCAGATTTGAACTCATGAAGATGAATCATCCTGACTTTAGGCCAGGCACTCTATCCACTGGCCACCTCGCTCCCCATTAAGTCCAAAGGTCTAAAGTTTCAAAAGGACATGACAACCTTTTGACTTCCTAAGAAAATTAACAAGCTACTCTAGCAACCAGGACCCCAATAATTTGGATGGCATTGGCCCTACATATCTGTCTTGCTGGCAGGCTGAAGCTGCTGCGGGTCACTCTGAACTGACTCCCTTTGCTGAAGCAAGCCGGGCTTCATGGCAAACTCTTAACTAGTGTCTGATTTGCAAAGATTAAAATTAGCCCTTTGTCCGACCTACTTCTACAAAGCCATCGTGCAGGGCTTCTGTGGGGGTTACTTAGCAAAGAAGAGCTGGAAAGCAAGGGCAGCAAGCAAGAATTAGGACTCTAGGTTAAGAATCACTGCAGGGAAGGTCCCCGGAAAGAAATATGCCACAGAGCAAGAAAGAAAGGGACACAAAGACAGGTCTAAGGGAGGCTCTATGGAATAGAGGCCAATGCTGGGATTTTCTTAATCCCCTATTGTTTCTGCTTCGCCCTTGCTTTGCTGGCTCATCTCTAACTGTGGTCATAGTAACCCGGGCAGGGCTAGGAGCAGGACTGCCGCTGTACCCTAGCAGGGGCCTAGAAAACAGAAGGCTTTTTATGACCGCCTCTGATCCGCGTGCATTCCCTACATTAAAAGACTCTTCCGACTTCCACGTCCAGCCGGAGATACTCCTTAGAAGGAGCCCAGAACGAAGTTGTCATCTGGCATCCCCCCTCCTCACTGCCCACCCCACCCCTCCCTTTTCTTTTCCTTTCCTGGATAGATGCTCTTTACTAATTACCGCGGTTGAGATTTTTGACCTAAGAACTGAACTGCAGGGAAAGCATCCATGGGAGCGCTCAGCTTGCCCGGGGTCATGCTCCTGATGTGAACGGGAGGGAAGGAGCCCTCTCGGATGTCAGGTAGAATGAGGCTCCAGCTTCCAGGGCCTGCGTGCGTCGAATCTATTACTCTTAGGACTCTCAAGTCATTTAAAAAGGTTGCCTTTTACTGTAGGTCAGAGATAGAAATTATGAGCAGGGAGCAGATTTACAGACCTTTACACGAGAGGAAAGGAGGGACTGTTTGGAAGCGGTTTTGAAGTCTTCTTAGTGGCTCAACAGTTGGCCGAAGATTGGCCACGTGGGGGAGCTACAGGGGCACTGCAGTCCCACAGACGCACAGGTGGAATAATACGCCCCCCTCCTTCCCCCACCTCCCCCTGCCAGCCCACCAAAGGTTGGGGGAGGACACAGGGCAGAACGGTGAGAGAAGAGGGACGAGAAAAGAGTGAGCTGTCTACCTGAAAAGCAGCCTTGCAATCTCCTGTAATGTGAGCAGTTTTAGCATAGATTGGGACAGCATGAAGAGAAGAAAGAGATCGTCTTTGCTCTATGCTATGTTTCTTGTGGTCCCATGTCAAAAGGAGGGACATTTCCTTCAGAGATGTGAAATATCCTAGGAAGATGCAACAGGTGTACATACATACATGTAGAAGCAACAGGTATATACATATGCATAGATATGTATAAATACATATGCACTGCTTGTGCATACACATATATACACATATGTGTATGTATAGATATGTATGTATGTATATATATTTTGTTGTTCAGTCATTTTTCAGTCATGCTGACTCTTTGCAACCCCCTTCAGGGTTTTCTTGGCAAAGATACTGGAGTGGTTTGCCATTTCCTTCTCCAGCTCATTTTACAGATGAAGAAACTGAGGCAAACAGGGTTAAGGGACTTGCCCAGAATCACACAGCTAGTAAGTGTTTAAGACCAGATGTGAATTCAGGAAGATGCATCTTCCTGACTCCAGGCTCAGCACTTTAAACATTGTGTGTTTATATACCTAGCTCCCCTATGTGTATACCCAGCCTCCAATGGGTTAAACAAAATTGGTCTCAAGACATACAGATTGAAGATTGATCTAGATATGTTGCAGTTTGCATCTAGTCATTGAGTTGGAAGAGATTTTTGACTACATAAATGGGGAAGCTAAGATGCAGTGAGAAAGAAAACCACACACAATGTGAAATCATTATTATTGTTGTTATCATTATGATCTAGCAACTCTATCCTGAGGAAAGAAAAGACCATGTATTATGTGACTTTAAAGATTCTCAAATCATTTTGAAATTCCTGTGAATAGATGGTATTGCAAATTAGAAAGACCATTGAATGTGAAGTCAGAGATCTTGGGTTTGAATCCCAGTATCTTACTATTTGGGTGACATTGAGCAAGTTTGCTCCTGCTGCTGTTCAAATATATAAAGTTAGACTGGATCAGTGTTGTCAAACTCAAGTAGAAATGGAAGCCACTAAACCATTCATAAGGAAACTTGTGGGCTGCGTATCGATTTAGAGAACCACATATTAACATTATCTATGTCTTATAGTATTTTTATTTATTTATTTTTTAAATATTTCCCAATTACATTTTAATCTGGTTTGGAAATTGGTAGCAGAGATGATATAATCTCTCAATTCTCTTCCAACTCTAAATCCTGTGACCCTTCAAGAGAATGGAAGATGTTTTGATTTTTTCAATTAAAAAAAATGTATTCTTCAACTCAAACCATTTTCCACATACCAGAATGATGCTAAAACTCAATAAAAAATCTCCTGGATCAAGGAATACATTCGCTGTAAGACCCCATTTTATATGTTGGTTGCTGTACTTGTTAGATAATATTCTGCCCCATTCTAGGTGTGTCTCAGTGATAATTTGGTGACTAGAAATATCCAAGTATTAGGTCCAAAGCATCTGAACTCTTTTGACATCATAGCCCCATTACAATATTGGCTAATACCACTTTCCTCTAGTCCTTCTTGCTGTTGCATCTCCTCTTCCGTAACAGGCAGATTATTATATTTATTAAGGCATGACTGAATTGAAACTATTTCATTTATTCTCCATTAGTGCTATACAAGGCAAGGGTTCTATGCCAGTGGCAGAAAATAACATTTCTGGTTTTACACACACACACACACACACACACACACACACACACACACACACACACACACACACACACACACACAGTGCAATACCCAGATAACATTATTTTCATGCATTCTTTACATTTTCTAGCCTACCACCCAGTCCTGTTGTTGACAAAGACAGGAGAACAGCCACAGTTCTTGATAATGGGCTGTGGAGAAGCAAAATAGAAAGTATTTTGCCAAGCAGATCCGAGGCCGTTTTCTTTGCAAAGTTAAGAATTAACCTGGGGCTCAGATTTCACACGTCAACTGCAGTCAACTCTTCTCATTAGTCAGCTAAAATTGACATGGAGGCAAGTGCTGGACTTAAACTGGGCCGCTGATATTAGGTTTAAACTAGCTGACCCTGCCTGTGAACCCTGGTTTGCCATGCAGCTAAGGAAACTCTCTTTTAAGGGCCTCTCCTCTAAAATATCAGATCTCAGGGTCATTCGAGGGTTCCAAGAAATCTGAAATTTCAGGATAGACTTTAGAGCTCCATCTGTGCATTTGAACAGCAGCTTCCCGCCATTAGCTCCTATGGTTCGACCTCTGAACTTTCAAACAACAATTTTATTTAGAAAGTTGATTTATTCATAAGCAAATAGGATACAGTGTGGATGAAGTACAAGGAACCAGGAGGCAGTTATTAGATTTATAAGCACAAAAGCCTCACTGTTGCAGACAGTGGAAGCTCAGCAGTTACTGTACCTTTCAAAACTAATATGTAACCATATCTGTTTTAAAAGAGTGATTCATTTTACTCCCAATGCATGAGAAACTCCTTCTCATCCCCACCACAGGAAACTTGAGTCTGATTTTAATGAGCTTCAATTGGAATGTGGCCTTTGAAAAGTAGTGCATTTGAAAAGATGGAACATTAAATTTTGTAATGATGTAAAACATCTTCAATTTTTGACAGGACAATGGTGCTTATTGTACTTTATGGGTCCACTGGTGATTCAAAGGTCACTTTGTATATGACTCCACAGACAGGGGCAGCACTGAATGAAAATTAGGTTACATGTGATCAGCTTTATTATTAATCAGATGAAAATGGATTTTTAACATTTTTCTAATGAGCAACAGAGAAGGAAGAAAATACCATGAATAAAACTAGGGAAGAGAACAGCAAGGCTAAAAAAAAAATGCACTGTGGTCATAACTAATAATGTGCATTAAATCTGAAATTCTTAAATACTATCTCAAGAAATAAAATGCAGCTGCATATTTTGGTGTCATAAATACACAGAAAACTGCTGAAATACCTACTGTAATTTACTATCTCTGTCCTTTGTTTATAACTAACTAATGAACTGATTTCTCCTTACAGTATATTACTACAACACCGGCAATACCACCCTGGCTAAGGTTGTGTGGCTGTTTCCAAGATAAATTCTGGTTTTTGGAGAGTTTATAACTCAGCTGTTAAAAGAACAACAAAAAAACACAATTCAGGCCAAAACATGGTATAGGAGGTGCAAGCTAGGAAACATATTCATGGTGTAACGCTCGCACTGTATCTCTACTCCCAGCCCCAAAATCATCCCCCTAAAAGAAGAAATGAAAACAAAGCAAAATCCTTATTTTGTGCTTTCTGAGGGATGGTGAATGAGCACATGCATACGCACACGTCTTAAGAGTTTCAAACAAGTTGTTTCCATTCTTGTTGAAATTGAACAGGTTGCTTTTCGAGGTAACTATATGTGGAATTTATCAAGGTGTTTATGGAATGTAGAGCATTGGCTCCCAGATAATAAACAAAGGGAAATAATGGAATATAGTCTGTGAAGACCATACTCTTCTGGGATGTATGGAATCAAAAGTCCTCTTTCTCTTCTTCCTCTGAGTGTCCACAGCATTTTGTCTGTTATGACACTTATTTGTCACAGTCACTTTTGCATTTCGCTCGTATTTCCTGCCTCAAGGAACTTAAAGTTGAGAAAGTGAGAGAGACAGAGACACAGAGAGAGATGAAAGACAGAGAGACAGAGACAGACAGAGATAGAAAAAGAGAGAGACAGAGACAGAAACAGAGACAGAGACACAGAGAGATAGAGATAGAGACAGAGAGAGACAGAGAGACAGACAGGCACAGATCTGACCATGTCATTTCCCTACTCAATAAACTCCAATGGCTCCCTATTGCCTCTAGGGTAAACTATAAATTCCTCCATTTAGCTTTTAAAGTCCTTGACAGTATGGCCCCAACACATCTTTCCAAGTTTATTGAATGTTAATTACTTCCCCTTCTTCACTCTGCGATGCAGCCACACAGGCCTTCTCTCTGTTCCTCACACACAGCATAGCATCCCTCCTACCTACCCCTCCATGCCTCCTACTGACTGTCCCCCATGTTGGGAAGGCACTCCCTCTTCAACTCCACCTCCACTTCACAGAATTCGTCTCTCCCTTTAAGAGGTAACTCAAATAACATTTTCCACAAGAAGCCTTTCCTGAGTCCCCCAACTCCTAGTGCCCTTCCTCCCTAATTACCTGGTATTGACTTGTATTTATTCTCTCTGTACTTACTTTCTAATGTGCTTATATATGCATTTATTATCACCTCCACCAGAGGGTAAGCACCTTGAGATATTCTATCCCCAAGGCCTAACCTAGTGATTGGTATGTGGTTGGTATTTAGTAAATTCTTGTTGATTAATTGCTAAAAACACAAAGACCTTAGAGGGTTATGTGGCTCTTCAATATGGTGGCCAGGAATGAAAGACAAAATGGTGAACTGAAGGCACATCAAACAAATGTCACAGCAAAGTTTAAAAAAGGAAAAATTCAGGTACTGAGGCCAGATGCTTGGTTTAAAATGCCAAACAGTTTGAGTTTTGAAAAAAAAATAATTGATTACTTTCAAGCAGAGATGATGGACTTGGCTTCTTGTTTTAATCATGACAATAATCAGAAAATCCCATCTATGTTGTTGAACCATCTAAGGCTCTTTTAGAGCATTGCAGTATTCACAATATGAAGTGTGTTATTTCAGGAATCCCACTAAGAATGTGCTCTACTTGGGGCAGGGAGAAGGGGTAAAGTGGGGAGTAGAACGGAAGGGAGCCACAACATCTGGGGAATTGGAGAACAGGAGATGGACTCAAGGTGAACTCGATATTGCTTTGGATCTCATACTGTTTCATTTTCTGAAAAACTGATAGTGGAATTCATGGAGGCACCAAAGATCAGTGGAAACTCAGCTCCTCAGATGATAAACTTGGATACAATCTTGGGGGATGCCTCATGCTCCAAGCAGAGTTTCCCCTACATCATATGTATTTAGTATATGCCTCTCTCTCAGTGTTCTTCTGCAAATATGCAGACAAGCTAGGTGGGTTTTAGTTAAACCAACAAAAATTACAGAATGAGTTCGTCCCTGATTTAGAAATCTCTCTCTGGAGATCAAAATTTCTCACCCACTCAAACCCCTGTTCTAGTGTGTACCACCCTCCCTCTGGATCTGCATTTAACATGGCTCACACCGAACCAACAAAAGCCCAAGTCCTTGTTGCTTCTTGATACAGAGAGTTCCCCCACTAAGCCAATCTTCCCCTCCCTTTGAGGCTGTGCAGGTGATGTGACTCTTTATTTGCCACCATGGGTAGAGAAGGCTAATAGAAACAACAATGATCTGCTGGCATTCTTAATGAAGGGTTTTATTTTGTTGGGTCCCAAACACTTCCATGACTCATGTTTTCTCTTCTATAAAATGAACCTGCTAAGATTCAAGGGGAACTACCAAGGGAACTCACTGATAAAGCACTTTTACCCCAGTCCTAGACAGTCATAAAGGATCTATGTGCAGTATAAATGGATATAATGCTGGCTGCCTTAAGTTAGACAAAGAAGTATAGTACTTCAGAGGCATTATATGGACTCAAAAGGTCACAGAATCAATCTCCCTACCTCCAAACAGGATTGTATCCAATTCACTCCTGATAGACAGGTGTTTGGCCTCCTCTCACAAATACCCGAGGAAAGAGATTCCAGTGTCTAATAACTCTGACTGTCAGAAAGCCCCGGCTCTAAGATTTGTCTTACTGGAATCCCTTCTGCTGCTATTTAAGCCTGCTTCTTCTTGTTCAGTCCTCAGCAACAGTGAAAGAGATAGTTCACCATCCTAATCACCCACAGCACAATTTTTATGAGTACTCACCAACCTTGGATTGGGTAAACCACCATATTGCCTAAAAGTAACCCTTCTTATGCTCGTTATTAAGGGCCTGGGAGTAAGACATTGCTCTGGGTCCTTTTTTCCAAACCAAACCATTCTGTGACTTTCACCTTCCCAGCAAAGGCCCTATTTTCCAGTCCTTTAATTATCTGCATTGCTGTCCTCTTGGATCATCTCCAAATTCTCCACTAAGGTGTGGAGGAGTTCACAAACAATAGTAGCAACTAACAGACCTTTTCACTTACCTTCTCAATTTGAAAGTGATTAGGGTCCTTTAAGGTTGCTATAGTTCCTGTTTTCACCTTTTAATATTGGAAAACAGACACAATGTAGATAATATGAAAGGTGTGCTACCTCATGCCTCCTATGGAGGCCTGCTCGGCATGAGATGCAAGTAATATAGCAACCAGCTGGGAGAGGAAATACTAAAAAAAAAATCAGCCAGAAATAGCTATTCATTTGAAAGCAATTGGCTTGGCCATTAACAGAAATCCTGAAAATCTAAGTCACCAGCCAGTACTAGCAGCAGCTGCTGGAAAACCCAGGACATTGAGTTAAATGTGAGCTGTCCCCAGCATGGTCACCATCTTGTCCCTGCCCTATGGAGAGTCATTAAGGAGGGCTTGACACTTGTGATTGGAGAAGGCTTAGGATAGACAAAGGCTGAGATGATCTCAAAGTGTCTTATCCCAAATCTCACTTACTATTCACTAAATAGGGCAGACATGGGTGAATCACCCCCAAGTGTCTCTGCTCTGGACATCACAAGAAATGGATATAGCTTCTGTGTCAGACCTAGGATAAATCTAGAGCTCATGGTAGCTGTTCATGAATATCTGAAGGGCTGTCATGTGCAGGAAGAGTTCATCCTATTCTATTTGGTCCTAAAATAAGAGGAAGGTGTTACGGAGCAAAGAAGCAAACTTAGAGTTGGTGTCAGGGGGGAAAATAGGCTAATAATTATAGTTTTCCAGAAGTGGAATGGACTCTTTTTAAAGGGAGCAAGTTCTTCCCCCTCAGAGCTTTTCAAGCAGAAGCTCCATGAATACTTGCTAGGCATATCAATAGCAGGGATTCCTCTTTGTATGGGTTGGACTACACAACTGCTAGGTCTCTTTATGTTCAGTCATTTTCAGTTGCATCTGACACTTTGTGACCCCATTTGGGGTTTTCTCATCAAAGATACTGGAGTCTCCTTCTCTAGCTCATTTTACAGTTGAGGAAACTGAGGCAAACAGGGTCACACACTTAGTAAACATCTGAGGCCAGATTTGAACTCAAGAAGAAGAGTCTTCCTGACTCCAGGCCCAGTATTCTATCCTTTATGCCACCTAGCTGCCCATTGAGATCTATTTCAATGCTCAAATTCCGTGAAAATTTGTCATAGATTTAGTTCTGGAAGGAGCCTCAGAGATCATCTAATCCAAGCCCCCTATTTCATGGATGAGAAAACTGAGGCCAAGGGACATTAAAAGTATAGCGTCACAGAGACTGTAGCCATCAGTGTCAATCTGAATATAAGATCCCTGGCTACAGAGCTAGTACACTTCCTCTGCATCATGATACCATCTTTCCTCAGCTCTATTCATTCACAGCATCATCTCTGGCTTAGTCAGTGTCAGTGGTTTTGAAACATGAAGGAATGAAGCCAAGAAGTATAGGTAAGTCTAATATTGGGAGAATTAGAGGGATGGCAAAATGGAACTAACAGATACCCAGGGTAATTTCCCAGAGTTTGATCTAGAAGGAGCACAATGAAATTACAATGGACTGATGGGAAGGAGGGAAGAGGACAGTAAAGCAAAGAATCACAGGTCTGACTTAGGGACAACCTCACTGACTATTTAGACCAAGCTTATCCTTGGACAGAAATCACCTCTATAACATCCTAGAAACCAATCACCCAGACTGCCCCTAAAGTGTTCCGAAATCATTCCATTCCACTTTTGGACAATTCTAATTGTTATAAATTTACATCTAAACAAAATTTCCACCATATTCCAATTCCATTCACTATTCTGAGTTCTCCCTTCTGAGGCTAAGCAGAGAAATTCTAATTCCTTTTTCTGAAGACAACCATTCAAACACCTGGATGGCCACCAAGTTCCCATTACATCTGTCCTTCTTCAGGATAAACATCCCCAGCTCATTCACATGGTCTTCCTATGGCAAGATCTCCAGTCCCCTCATCATCATGGCTATGCCCTTCTAGATATGTACCAGCTCATGGAAAGCCATCCTAAATGAAGTGCCCAGAACTGAGCATTGTATTGCTCTGGTCCAACCAGAGCAGAGTATAACAGGAGCTCTACTGTACCACTTACTACCCAGTGAATAGAGCACTGGGCCTGGAAGCAGGAAAATCTGAGTTCAAATCTAGCCATAGACACTTACAAGAAATATGACTCCAGGCAAGTCACTTAACCTCTGTTTGCCTCAGTTTCTTCAACTCTAAAATAGGGATAATGATAGCACCTACCTTTCAGAATTGTTGTGAGGATCAAACAAGACAAATTTTTTAAAACTGCTTAGCACAATGCTGGCCAGGCACATAGTAAACTCTGCACAAACCCTTCCATTGAGTTGCACTCTAGAGCTCCATTGTATTGCTAACAAGCTGCCCTTAAGAATATTGGTTCTGGAATCAGAGATCTATGTTGAAATCCTACCTCTTGACAATCTGTGTCACTTGGGCGGGTCTCTTAACCACCCTGTGCCTCAGTTTCCACAATGGTAAAATTAGAGTATTAGACTAGTTAGCACATGAGATCCCTTCTAGCTCTATGATCTTATGATCCCATGACTTGTGTTTTCCTTTTCCAACTTTTTAAAAAATATTTTATATTTAATTTTCTACATACCCTCCCAATAGGATGTAGGTTCTTTGAGGCCAAGGTTGTTTCATTTTTATCTTTGTATCCATAGTGCCTAGTACAGTGCTTGGCATGCAATGGGTGCTTAATGAATTTTTGGATTGCATTAAAACAAATGCGATGAAAATTATCATACCCCTTGTTCTAAACACTACAACTGCCTTAATGGTTCCTAAGGTAGTATATGCTTATTTAGTTGCTGTGTTGACTCATATTGTGCTTTCAGTCCACTAAATTCCCAGTTCTTTTTCAAATGAATGGTGGCTCGTCATGCCCTTATGAAGTTGATTTTTTGAGGCTAAATATAGAATTTTTAGTGGATCTTCATTACATTTAATCTTATTAGATCTGGCTCATTGTTCTAACGTGTGGAGAATTTGGATGTTGATTTTTATGCAACATTAGTGGGGTATGTCTTATCCCATGGCATGTGGAAACCAGTTGATACTAGCTGTTGAAAGCCAATTGTTAAACTTTTGATGTGAGTATTTATATCTTGAAAATGAATAAATGCTACAAATAAGGGCTTGATTTTTTGTTTAGTTGACTGTTGACATTCGATAACATGATGGAGAAAACATTAATAATGAGATTGAACTTAAAAGCAAATTGTGGGACCATTTCCTCACCTCCCTCCCCCACCCCCAGTTGGTTGTTAAAAATTTGTTAGCACACCCTGGGCCTTATCACTAGCTAAATTTAGACATGAGCTTTAATATTTCTAGTGTGTAGTCATTATTATGTAAAGATAACCTTGTTGACCCTCTATAATGCACAGGACATATACTTGGAGTCGCTTTTTCCACTACTAGAGATAGACTGAAACTAATTAATTCATAGACTTTCACCCAAACCTTCTTGCATTCTACAGCAATATAGGCAGTGAGGTAAAGTGCAGAAAATACAGCACTTAATATCAGACCACCTGAGCTCTGCTACTTACCAGCTGTGTGACTCTCTTCCCTTCTCTGTGTCTCAGGTACAGAAAGTAACTACCTTCTCTGTCAAATAGAGAGAATGATGCCAACTTGCTTATTTCTCAAGACAGTTGTGAAGATTGAGTGAGAAAATATTTTGTAACTGTAAAACTCTATACAAACATAAAGGATTATTTTAAGTGGGACTGAGAGATAGAGGATAGAGAATGGGCCTCCAAGTGTGCCTCAGAAAGACCTGGGTTCAAGTACCACCTTTAGCTCATACTGACTGTGTGCCCTAGGCAACTTTCTAAGATGGAAAATGGCAGAGCAAATGTTGATTTGCATTGGTAGAAGGGGTTCCCCCCATTGGAATTAGCAGTATTAATGAGATCAGACATGCAGTGTAATAATAATAATAATAATAATAATAATAATAGTAACAATAACAACACACCCATATAATAATTTGCCTTAACCTGCATGTCAGTTAACTGGACTAACCAGTCTCACAGTTTTAGTCATGTCTCTACAAGTCACAATACTTAACAAGCCTTAACCGGGAGCACGTGGCTGAATGGTGTACAATGAATGGGCAAAAAGAAAACATGAGTCTTAAGTAGTCTATGCACATCAGAAAAAGGAGAGGATATTCCAAGGCAGTCCCATGTGAAAATTAGCAGAAAATAGGCCACTTCCATCCTCAGTCACTCAGGTTTATGAGCTGGTGGCAATCCTTATTTTTTCTTCCTTCTTCCTCACTTCCCAGATCCCCTTAGTTGCCAAGTATTCTTCATTCTACTGCCCCCCATAACTTTCAAATCCAATTTCCCTCTCTCCACTCACTTGACCACCATCTTATTTTAGGCTTTCATCCCTTCTCACATGGACTATTCACCCATGAAGTTCTCATTGGTGTCCTTGCTTTCAGACTCTACCATTTCCAATCTATCCTTCATACAACTGCTAAAACAGTCTTCCTAAGGCATAGGTTTGACCTTGTCATTTCCCTGGCAAACTTTTTTCAGTAGCTCACTATTGTTTATAGAACACAATAGAGGCTGGTGTATAAGGGTCCTCCACAATGTGGCTTCAACCTACGCTGACAGCCTAATTTTGTATTACTACCCTTAAAGAACACCATGTTCTAGTCTCTTATCCAACACATTCAATCAATAGCCAAATCTTGCTATTTCTACCTCAACAATATTTCACACATTCAACTCCTTTTTTTTCCCTACTCCTATAGACATCAACTTAGTTCAGGGCCTTATCACCTCTCACCTAGAGCATTCAATAGCCTTGCACTAGTCCCCTTGCCTCAAGTCTCTCCCCACTCTAATCTACCCTCTGTAGATGTCAAAGTGATTTTCTTTAAGCACAGCACTAACCATATAAGTCCCCTGCTCAATAACCTCCAGTAGCTCTCCATTGCCCCTATGATCAAATATAATCTCTTCTGTCTTTTAAAGCTCTTCACAACTTGAGTCCAACCTATTTTTTCAGCCTCATTTTCCCTCTATGGTGCAGCTAAACCAGCTTTCTCTCTGCTTCTCATACACAGCACCCCGTCTTCTGTCTCCATGCCTTTTTCCTGGCTGTCCCAGCTTAGAATGTACTCCTTTCTCGCCTCTGCCTCACAGAATCTCTCTTCCTTCAAACACCGCTTTACACATGAAGCCTTTCTGATCTCCCCCAAATGCTCATGCCTCATTTCCCTGATGACCTTGCATTTTATTTTGTATTTTCTTCTGCCTATACTTACATACATACATGTTCCTTATCACAACAGAATGTAAGCACCTTGAGGGAAGGATTTTTTCCCCCTTTTCTCCCCAGCTTAGCATAGTGCCTGGCTCCTAACAGGCTTTTGATGAGTACTTGTTCATTGATTAGTTGATTGGGCAAGGTGTTGCTGAGCTCATTTCATGTATTTGCATAAGCTGTCTCTTAGAATTCACTTCTTTTATATCTTTGTCTCTTAGCATCCTTATCATTCTTCAAGGATGCACCTTCTCCAAGAAACTTTCTCTGAAACCTAACACCCCAGTTCTTAATGCTCTCTTCCAGCTAAAATTACTTTGCTTCTGCTTTTCTTTGGACACTATATGTCACCCTAGGAAAATGCAAACTCCTGGAGAGTGGAGACGCTTTCATTTTTATTTTTGCCATAAGCACCTGACATAATGCCTTATACATAGTAGGCTCTTAAATGAATGTATGTATATTTGAAATGAATAAAGGACTCATCAGTGTAGTCTTGTTCCCTAAGAACAGCTATACTACTAACAGTGACCAAAGAATGAATTTTCCAGTTGGATGACAAACTAGTTGTTGAACAGAAAGCAAAGCACAAGCCGTTGCTTCTCTATCATCTCACACATTGCAAGGGGTGGGGTAAGGGCTGATGTCACCATCCATGAACAATGGCTAGTGCCCTTGGTCATGACAGGAGGAATATCTATATCTATTGCCTATACCTGTCCTTTCTTCTAGTTTAGGAAACAAATTATTCTCTTTGCATGTGAAGATGAATTTTTGAATAATGAAAATTACTCTGTCCTTGGTCTATATAGGAACCCCAGAAGATGAGATTGCCTTTACCTAGAAGGTGCAGATGTCCTCATGATTGTAGGCCATGAGGAAATGTCACCAGGAGTTCTGGTCCTTGCCTTGCCCTCTCCTCCAGCACAATTCCACACAGAAGAGGTTCTGAGCCTCTCTGGATTAATGCCAGCTCCAGGGTTCCATCTCTGAGGGGAATTTGGAGCTTACTCTCCAAATGGGATGAAAATCTTTACCTTGTGGTAAGAGAATCTCAGACATGAAAAAGAAGATGAAGGAAGGATTTCACTGAGTTGGGGGTAGGGGTGGGAGGCTTCCCAGGGCTTCTGAAAGTATATATAGCACAATAAGCTATTATCTGTTTACTTGTAAGTTTGGCCCTGATTCTACTCCTTAGCATTACAGGTTTCTTTTACGTTTTTTTTTTCAGGTGGAAACAGGTCTCTGCCACAATAACTATAGCAAATTGAAGGTACTCCATTTGGACCATGTCTACACTGAACAGAGAACAACCCTGTATTTCTAATGTGGGCTTTCTCTCTTCATGAGGGGAGTGAAAAATGCATACTATTGGCTAAATGAAGTAAGGATCAGAAATGAAAATAAACACCAGATCACAGGTCTTGAAGGAAATCAAACAGAAGCAAATTAAATCAGGACTTTGTCCAGGGGTGTTCTGGAACCAGCTTGTACTGATGCCTATCGCTAAACTTTCAGTATGAGCATTTATACCTCAGAAATCAGCAAAATGGGGGGGGGATGCTCTATTGTAAAGTGAATGGAGCACCAGCCCTGGAGTTAGGCGAACCTGAGTTCAAATTTAGCTTCACACACTGACTAGCTCTGTGACTTTGGACAAGTCACTTAACCCCTATTGCCTCAAAAAAAAAAAAAAAGAAACAAAACAAGAAATCAGTAAAATGCTACAAATCAGGACTTGTTTCATTGCTTTATTAATTGTCTAGGCTTAAGAAAGTGATGGCGAAAATATTAATAATGCAGATTAAGCCTGCATTGTAGTGCATATATTTGTTTATATATTTCCCCCCTCCAGAGAGTTGGTTGTTAAACTTTTATCAGCACTTTGTTGATTTTGTCATTTATTTCTCTTGTTGATAGTTTCTACCTAATAAAATCCTATGAAGATGGAGAATATGTGGATCGGGAGACAGAACAGGAACAACAGATAGAAAAAGAGACAGGATGATGTACTAGAAAGAATATTAGGCTGAGAAGTGAGAGGCTTGAATTCTGATCCCAGCTATACCAAGGTTAAGCAAGTCATTTCCATTCACTGAGACTCATTTTGCTCATTGGTAAAATGAAGTGTGTGAATTTTTGTTTTTGAGGCAATTGGGGTTAAGTGACTTGTCCAGAGTCACACAGCTAGTGTTATGTGCCTGAGGCCGGATTTGAACTCAGGTCCTCTTGCGCCACCTAGCTGCCCCGAAGTGTGTAAACTAATGAATCCTTCAGGTCCTTTCCAGCTCTAACGTTCTATTATTCAAAGATCCTAAGTTACAGAGAGGCATACTTTGTTTCAGTACACAGAAGAAGAAGAAAAATTAATAGGGAGAAAGCATCATACAGTGAAAAGAGTATCATATGTAGAATCACAGGACCTAGGTTCAAATCCAGGCTCTACTTATTTCTATTACCTATGTGATCTAGGAAAGTCAATTTACCAACCTTTTTGGACTTCAATTCCTCACCTATAAGATGAAGGGATTGCATTAGTTGATCAGCTCTAAACTCTATTGATACAACCCAGCAGTGGAGAAGCTATCTCGGGAAATAACACATGATTAGCCCTTTTGAGGAAAGGCTATTTATGGGCCGTCATGGATGTTTGCGGAAGGAATTCTAGAATTGGGAGGGAACTTGGACTAGATGACCTGGAAGACCATTCTCACGAAGTAGGAGCTAGTATTGTCTTAGCCAAAGGGAGACAGGGAAGCAAAAAGCTGAGGTTAAAATGTATCCAATGGGCATCCATATCTGGGTGAGAGGTAATGAAAATTTTACAGTGAGTCTAACTCACGGATTCTTAAAACAACAACAAACCACAAAATCTGCTTCCAAAGTTGGTTTAGCCCTAATTGCATTAATGCATCAGATTTATGACCCTGACTTATTAGTATACATGACTTTAGGTTTCTCTTCCTTTATCAAACCCATCCTAATCTGAATCTTCTCATAAGAAATACTCTAGTGGTAGTAACATATCCTCACTGAATCTGGGATTTGGACAGGATGTCAAAGGCCACCCCATCTCTGAATTTAGAATATATATATATATATATATATATATATATATATATATATATATATATATATATATATATATATATATATATATATATATATATATATATATTCTCCATGACATGCTCCAAAAGTGGTCATCTGACCTTTGCTTAGAAACCTCCAGTGAGAAGAAACCCACTACCTCCTGGGGTAGCTCATTGCCCTTTTGTAAAGCTCTAATCATCAGGAAGCATTTTCCTCATATTAATCCTAAATGAGCCTCTTTGGGACTTGCAATAATTGCTCTTCGTGCTGCCTTCCAGGACCAAGCAGAATAAATCTAATCCCTCTTCCGTATGATAGGGCTTCAGATACTTGAAGATAGCTATTGTGGACCCTCTTAAGCCTTCTCTTCTCCAGGCTAAGCCTCCCCAGTTCTTCAACCAATGCTCATCTGGTATGACCTCAAGATTTTTCACCATTCTGGTCACCCTCCTTCAGATCATCTCCAGTTTACTGATGTTTTTTCTGAAATGTGGCACCCAGAATACCCTCCTAACTCTTCCTTCCTCCCTGTGACACCCCAAAACAGATCTCCGAAGGTAAGCAGTCCTGAACATTCAGACAAATCCCATTTCCTAACTCTCCTTGGAAAAGCAGAACTTCAAGGTATGAATGGGGAGAAAGATAATCATGCTGCTGAATTTTTCCTATTGATCCATTTGACAGCCTTTTCTCTGGTCCTTGATAACCATTTCCTGGCATTGTTCCTGAGGGGTAAGGAATGGGAGGGAGGAGGAAAGGAATAAGCACTTATAAAATGCCTACTATGTGCCAGCTACTGTGCTATTTTGAAACAGCACCTCATTTCCTAAGGGTACTCTGTTCATATATTCTAGTATCTGACTTCGAATTAAAAAAAAAAAGTAAACACAAAGAGCATCACAAAGGGGGACTAAATTCAATCCAGGCAGCCTATGTCTACATGGCAGCATTCTAAATCTGAGCACTCCCCTTTTTGAGCTTGGCCTTATAGTCTCCAAGGGATAGGATGGAAAGCTGACCACCTGTATACAGGATATGTTTTGTTAACTCCCAGAAATGTGAGCATGTTTTATGTGAGGGTAATTGGGTATAATTCCCCCTCATGAGTTACAGTCAACAAACAGACCATACAGCTGGGCCATATTTTGGTCTTCTGCAGCAAATGCCATTTTCATGGCCAATTTATTAGAGAAGCCATGTTTTTGAGAAGATGTCACCCACACACAAAAAAGGGTATATTTATTGATATGTTTAAAATATAGGTTTTTAACTCTCTTTCTTTGCCCTTAACAACAAAGTAAAGAGATAGACAGATATAATTATGTTCTGACTACTCTCAGCTTTGCTGCCCAATGGGAACCTTTGTATACAGTTATCAGTAGCACTGAAATCTGCTTAGGAAAGCAACAAGTCTTTTGTTCTGCTGACAACAGTTATTACAATTAATTCATTTTGTGATTGGTACTTGCACTGAGTGACAAGGTGTTATTTTACCTCAGTAAAAGTTAAAGCGGTAATACCTACATGCAAAATAACAGTCTGAGCTTGCAGTCACTCACACCAGAAAAGAAAGGATTGTCTTCAGAGCCGGCTGCTCAGCCACGCCACCCTCTCTATACCCCAAGTAGGAGTTGGAGTTTGGAGCCTGTGCTGAGTTAGGGAGTTAGGGAGGGCTTTGGGATTTTTTTTCCCCCCAGAGTTGAGGGTTTTTTTTTTTTAGCACATTGGCATTAATACAAAGTTTGTTCCTGAAACACAAAGAACAAATCACCAACTTCTTGGAGGAAATAGCTATCTAGAAAGAGATGGAAAAATTGACTTCCAAATCAATGTATTTCAGGAAAGGCAATAAGCACGTATCTACCCCTGGACACAGAGCACCTGGCTTCTGCATTGTTCCAGGGAGCAGGGCCTGAGAACCGCTGAAGGACAAACATCTTCAGTGATTTTTTTTTCCTTACAACAATCCAGCAACTCTTGGAAAGCTAAATATACTTGATTATTTCTTAGGGACTGAGATGCCAGTCTATGCTGATCAATGAATACAAATTTATTAAGCACCTACCATGTGCCTGGCACCGTGCTAAGTGCTGGGGATGCAAAAAGAGGCAAAAGACAATCCCTGCTCTCAGTGAGCTCAAGGTGTTGGATTCACAAAGACAAAGTAGCATTTTCGCCTTTTTAAAATTTAAATGATGGGGAAAAATTGACAAGAGTAAAGCTAAGCAAAAAGTTAAATGAATTATACATATGTTCAGGTTTTTTTATAAAGTAAACAATATGCTCAATGGCTTTTTGTTATGGAATAATTCTGACTTCTCTTTAATCTGATATGGTTGAGAAATGGGATGTTCTAGTTAATTAGATGTTCTGGTTAATATAGAGTTCCCATTATGTGAATTCTCAGCTTTCAAATAACTATAATATGATAAAATAGACTTGATGCTAAAAATACTTTGGTCATAAATTGATCTTTCTTTGAGAACTTAGCTGTCCCTCAAAGCTATCATGAAAGAGTGCTGAATTTGGAGTCAGAGGAAGCCTTTGTTCTTACTCTTACTACCTATGTGACCTTTAAGCAAGTTACTTTCACCCCTTTGATCTCAATTGCCTTGTCTGTAAAGCTCAGGGTTGTACTAAGTGGCCTCTGATGTCCTTTTCCAGTTCTGAATCTGTGAAGCTATAGGCGTCCTTTACCACTGTACCAGCCAATCACAAATCCTGGTGGTCTGAACTTTCTGGTTGTTTGGATTCTGGGTAGGTACAATTTTCCTGTCCCTTGACTGAATTTGCTGTTGAAATATTTCCACTCATCCCCACTTTACTTTACCTGTTTGAATATCACCTGAAAGACAAGGCAGGATTTGGAAGAAGGAAACTGATATCATAGGTTAACTGTGCCCTGAGATATTTCCTGATTTCCAACAGGGATGTTATTTCCTTGAATCTAAGCCTGGGACTAGAATTTTTTTTTTTCCTACCATGGAACAGGATGGAAGTATTTGCTATGAAGATTTCGTTCTTTTCCCGTTTCTTTGCCTCCTCATCTGTTGCTCCTGCCGTATAAAATCCTAACAGGACTGTTTCTTTCTTCGGCTTGGAATAACTTCCTGCAAATAAGGCTAGTCCACCTGATGAACAAAC
Source organism: Phascolarctos cinereus (assembly GCF_003287225.1). Taxonomy (NCBI): domain Eukaryota; kingdom Metazoa; phylum Chordata; class Mammalia; order Diprotodontia; family Phascolarctidae; genus Phascolarctos; species Phascolarctos cinereus. The sequence goes on along the minus strand of NW_027555625.1, from coordinate 288,835,751 downwards.
CTTAAAGGAAACTCTATGATGTCCTTGCAATTTTTTCTGACGAGTTATTGCCTTGTGTCGAAGAGTATTAGACTTCCAACTTTTGCAGGGAACTTAGCAAATTGATGAACATCTTCAGCATTTGCAGTCAATCACCATCACCCTCAATATAGAGAGTTCAGCTCTGCTCCTGTTAGACACTGGTCTTGGTGAACCATCAACAGAGAACCATTAAAAAGGCCCATTCGGATTTTTTTTATTAGCAGTATTTATCACTTTCTCAAAATCAATTTTATATTTTAAATTAAAACAAATGACTATCCCTATCCCAATCAATATTTGCATCTTTGCCTTTTAAAAAATTTCTAAAAGTTGAATTTAAAGAAATCTTTTCCTTCCCCTACATCAATCCAATTTCAATATAATTCAATATTTAATAAATATAATCCTCTTTGTCTGTGGAGGAAAACATCATAAAAAATGCAAAAGGTTTCATGGTCTCCAAGAACTTGGGAGTAAGAAAGTGTTTCCTTATTTCCTCCATAAATACTGCAGTCCTCATCAACGAATATTTTCCTTTCCCTCTTTCACATATTAGAAACAGTTTGTTCCTATTAGGCTAAAGAAAAGAGTTTATATATTTAATGATTCTAAAAACAAAATGCTACCTACCATCTCTAAAATTGCCATTTTATCTCTTTAGAATTCTTTAGCTTGACGTTTTTAAAAGGGCAAAAGAAGAAAAAACCTTATATAATACCTAATTTGTACATCTGTGGTTTTCCTCTGACTGGCAAAGGCACCATATGTTTTTAATTATCATAATAGCCTTAAAGAACCTGTTCGGTGGGAAACACATATGATCCTTTTATTACTGGCTTGTAATTTAAACAGTTTTAACAGAAAAGGTCTGGCTATAGGGGAGTGACAGGCTCAAAGGCCTAAAATCCCTGCTATTGACCTCTGAAAGCCCAAGTTCAGATCCCACCCACTGAGGTGGGGACCTTAGTCTCCCTGCCTTGACAGAGGTAATTGGTCACATGTGAAACAGCTCTTCAGAACCTTAAAAGACATAATCTCCAATCTCCAGTGACTCCATGTTTTGGTCGGAGGCTGACACAGAGAGAATAAGGTTTATAAATATTATCATAGTCTGATCTATGCAGTTTTCTTGGTTGGGGGTTGTGCATATCTGAAGTTGCTAGGGGCTTACTGAAAGTTTGCTGCTGGGAACTCTCTCCATCGGCTTTCCTGGACATCTTGTTTCGCTCAACACCTGCTCCTTAAGTCTAATGAGGAGGGTCAAATCTACTCCTACCCCATTTCCCTGGTAAAGCAATTAGGCTTATTGTTCGGTGTTGTTGTTGTTGTTGTTTTCCTCTTATGCTTGGAGAAAGCTGAATAACTCAGTTCCTTTATGACCTTGGATTATCTCATGGTACTTGAACTTGATCAAGTGACTATCCTAAGGTGGTGCCATCATCCTACTGGCCACCCTTCACAACTTCAAACTCAGTTATGGAAAGAATAGATTTTATTGACACATCCCAAATTACAGACTAGTCAAGAAGGGGGATGAAAATTTCCGAAGGACAAGAATATTTCCCCTTAGTCTTTGGGCCAGATCCTTTTCATTGAGGGAGCTATTGCCTGAGAATGGTGTGATGCTTAAGGTGAGAGGATCCTTCTCTTAAATAACTGGTAGTCAGGATAGTGGAGAAGCAACCCAACCTTAGCCAGTCTTCAGTAACTTTTTGGGAACTGTCATAGGAATAAATTCTATAAGTGCTGTCAGATAACGTAAGGTTTCCTAGGAGGCTTACTGGGGGCTCAAAAGGCATGGGCACCTATACCACGAATTGGTCTAGACTAAGAGTGTTCAGCCAGAACAGAAGTAAGAGTCAGAATTCACCAGTATCATCAGCATAAGACTAGCTACAGGGTATCGTACAAATGCCGTTACAGATTTCATTGTTTATATATTTCTATATCATATCATTTTGTTCTTTAAGAAGGCAGGATACTACTTTTAAACTAATTATCTACAATACTTAAAACAGGCCCCTCCCCATTTGTCTCCATGAACAACAGATTAAAAATTTGGAGAAGAGTATTTGGTTACCTCTGCTCCAAAGGAAGACACTGGGGATAGGTTTGAAGTGGAGTATCTAATCTATTCCTTCTGGATAAATTCTAGCCCTCATCAATGGAATTTTCCTAGTTTAATACTGGACCTATGTGATTCTTTAGTAACAGGTGAAGAATGGGAATGATTAATCAAAACTTCCTCTCAGAGATATGTTGTTTAGTTCTCATTTTCATTGGGTCTATAATTTTGTTCTCCAAGCAAGCCTAGCAGTATTTACTAGCGGTGTCACCTTGGACAAGTGACTTCACTTTGCTGAGCCTCAGTTTCCCTATCTGTAAAGAATTATACTTGACAATCTCTAAGATTACTTCTGGCTCTGGTGTTGTGATTTCTAGGATTCCGATAGGCAAGAAAAATAGTTATTTTCAGATCACATAACTAATATATACTACACCTTCCCTAAATCCATGGTGAGCAGTGATAAAACTTGGACTTCAACAGGATAGGATGCTACCTTCTTCTACTCTAGTGATTCACAGCCCTGGTTTTAAATGTCTCTAAATACCTTAGGGGCTATTCCAATATCCTTTAAAACAAAACAAAACTCATCAATCAACAAGTAAATGTGATAGAAGACACATTTGAAATAGTCCTTGTCCTCAAGAAGCTTACATTCTAAGGATATATAGTCTTAATTTACTTTTATTTTTAAGTGGGATATGGGTCACAAGATCCTTTTTTTTTTAGTGAGGTAGGGGATGAAAGTACGTTGAAATAAAATAAATAATTACAGAATTACAGCTCCGGATTGGATATTGGTCACCAGCTCCATGCTTCCTCTCATTTTTCACTCCAAGAACATTTGCCAGAAAGACTAAACCCCAAGAGCTGAAGTGGTCATGACTACTGCTGAAAACCAGGGACCTAAAGGCTTCCCCCTTCCAAGGGAAGGACCAGATGCTATTTGTAGGGTTGAGAGGTCACTGTTGACATCTCAAATAAGTGGGAGCAACAACATCTTAATCAGAGGGCATCCTTCATGTCCACCCGGACAAGACGATTGCACTGACCCGCCCATTAAGGAAACAAGACCCCATTTAATCACTGGGTGCTACAAGGGGCGACAGATGAGCAAAGCACTCCCACCAATAGGGAAGACATAGTACTTATGGAAAAAGGAAGCCAACTCCATCATCACTAGCTGCACACTGAGTATTTGTCCTCCTCTACCATGTCCTTCCCAAGAACACCGCTTTCCCCCCTAGTTGTATGGATTAATTCGGAGCTCTGTCTCCTCACTTCTGATGAGTGAAGGCTCACCCACTGCCATGCTCACCCTCTCCTATAAAGCTCCCAATTTCCAATCTGAGGGGATAATAACTCACATTCCTCCAAGCCCATCTGCACCCAGCAAAGGCAGAAGAGCGAATAAAGCATAAAACACAAAGTTCCCACAGACAACATCTGTCTTAGTGCAAACAATGGACCATTATCTTGTAAATAATTCTGATTAAGCTGCAGCATTTCCCCCCTGAAACAAATGGTAGAGGAGCAGAGGGGGAGGATGTTTCTATTGGAGACACCAGACCTTGGCTACCCCTGCTGGTGTTGATGCCTTGCTTTCATTCATCCTCACCCATCCCTCACTATTCCCCTGCCCCCAGTCCAGCATCATTTTACTAACTGCAGGCACTCGGGGTCCCTCCACAAACACCCCACCCCTCCAACACGCATGTTCATTTCTACTGGGAGAAGACCAAATCAGATTAACGAGTTCCCCATCCTGACTCCTCAGGGAGCCTTCTCTGGCTGTTTTCTCTCCCATTGTTTGTCCACTTTTCTTCCGGTCTTCCTCTGCGTTTCTCAGATAAATGCTCTCCTTTAATATTCTTTTTTCTCTCTTCTCTAATATCTTTTCTCATTCTTTTCTCTCTCTCTTTCTCTCTTTTATCTCCCTCTCACTCCCCATATACTCCTTTCCTTTTTCAATTTGCTGACAGTATCCCAAGCTAGGCTGCCCTGCTTCCTGGATTGAAGGAAATAGGGATCCTGTAGAGTCAAAAGGAGGATCAGATTGCCAGTTATCATGTTGCTGTTAGTTCTATGGGAGTTTCCCAATCCAAGGATTGTGTTTTGATGGATGTATTATATTGTGTCTGCCCACAGAGCGTGGGCAACCTTGCCTCACCATTACGAATCTCAGAGGTTGTGTGGCTACTATGGGCTTGCTTGTCAGGTTGGATGTCATTTCCTTCAAAGCAGAAGAATGGGGAAGGACAGGGTTTGAAAGTGAAACCATAAGGGATATATCAATTTCCACCACTATCTCAAACTGAACAGAACAAACTCTAGTGGGAATTCCCATTTCTACCATGAGGAGGACCACTTGATTAGGAGATTGAATCTTAATCAACAGTTGGTTTAAAAAGGCAGGGTACCTTCTGTACCATCACCCCAAAATCCTCCCATGTTGACTTGCTGTCCTCCAGGGCTCCTGCTGTTTTTCTTCCTATCACAAAAAGCTGAAAATAAGGTTTGTACATGTACCCTTACCTTAAGCATAGCCAACATATGAAAAACAAAAACAAAAAGGAAAACAATCAAACAACAGATGTCCAAAACAAATAAATTAAGGCAGGAGTTCTTAAATTGGGGTTTGTGAACATTTTTCTTCAATATTTTAATTTATATTCCTATATATGTGCTTTGCTTTATAATGCTGTGTGTTTTATGCATTTAGAAACATTATTCAGAGAAGGGATACATAGCCTTCCCTAGATTGCCAAAAGGTGACCACAAAAAAGTGATCATTAAATTTTTACCAAAAAATAAAAATTCTTTGCTTTGAAAAATGATGCATCATGGGATTCCTGTAGTAAGCTCCCATCTTGTACTGATATACAATTGATTGTATAATATTAATATATAATAGACTATCTGATTTATAGACCTTCTTCAGGTTTGCATCTCCTGTATATGGCAAGGCACTAGGATATAAGATTCTCATTAGTTTGCTGGAATGAAAACCAAACCTTCAATAATGATATTGATTTGAAAAATCAGGAGAAAAAAGAAGAGAAAGAAAGAGAAGAGAGGGGAAGGAGAAGATGAAAGGAAAGAAGACAAAGAAGAAAAAGGAAGAATGGAAGGAGATAGTTAAGGGGAAACATTTGAACCATATTTTAAGAATGATGACTTGATAACCAGTGTTTCCAGACATATTTCTTCATTGCACTACTTAGATATAAAGGGATAGGATCATCAATGAATAATTTGTCAGTGACAGGTTCTCCCAGTGATTTACATGAACCCTGTGTTCTTTAAGAGGAACTCATCAGACAGAGGAGAAACTAAAAAAAGGCCAGCCAACTACTAAGTCTATGTTGAGAGAAACTGGAAAATCACATCCATAAAATACATTATAGAAATTCTCTCCATCTTGGTTAGATCTGAGGAAGACTTGAGTCTTCATATAATTGCTGTCTTATTCCAAAAGAATGATAACCATTTTCAGAATGACCAAAATGTAGATAATGCTCATCTTCAAATTTTATGTTAATATTTATTTCACTCTCTTATTGGTCTCTTGTTATCCCATTTTATAGCTAGGGCCACTGAGATGGTGAGCTTAGGAATATGACTACACACACACACACACACACACACACACACAGATACACATAAACTCACACCAGAAATAAATTCAGAGCCTTTAGGCACTCACTCACACCTTGAACTGGAAATCATGAGGAGATACTGCTGGTTGGGGGATGACTTCAGATGGTGGTGAATAAGGCCTGGAAGAGAATTATGAGGACAGATAGGGGATAAAGACAATAAAGGGCACAAATATTGAAAGGAAGGTTTTAAAATGTTTTCATGTGGCTTGATATGGATCCATGCACTCTTAAGTTTACCTTGGATATTTGGCACAGTTCTTAAAGGAAGAAAAGGGAAAGCCTTAGAAGTAAAACATCAGACTTATAACACAGACAGTGTAACTAATTGGATAATTGATGCCTGAAAAATGCTTGGGAATCTCTAGTGAACATGGCCATTGTTCTCTCTGCAAACCTGAGAATTTAGTAAAATTTAACAAAGTACTATTTAGTTCAGGCTGTGAGAATAACTGGTTAAAAAGTGAATAATTCAGTCAAATAATCATTTTTTCCCCTATATAATGACACAGGTTCATTATTTTTTTTCTAGTATATGACCAGTTGACTGAATTGACTGATTGTTTTGACTTTAAAAGACTGCAAACATGGTTTGTTCTGTGTGTGTGTGTGTGGGGGAAAGTGGTAGAAAAAATGGTTTAAGTTTGTATTATGTGAGGGGAGGAGGAATATGGACATTCAATGGGGGAGAAAGAAAAGGGTGAATGAAGGAAAAAATCTTGAATTCTTTTCTTATAATTTTAGTTTTGTTTTCTTTACCATATAGCAATTATTCAGTTTTCCACTGGACAGCAAATAATACCGTCCCAAACTAACTACACTAAATCCAGTGCCCTAAGAAAAATGAACTCTGATCTTATAGTCTATGACTAACTGGGATAATTTCTTCATGGAATTCCAAGAGTCTAGAGCTAGAGAGGATCTTGAGATGCCATCTGATCCATCCTATCTCCTGAACATCTTGTTCAGTTAGCACATTTTTCAGTATTTAAAATAAGTAGTATTGGAATGTATGTCCTGTTGCTGGTCAAATACTAAGAAGTAAGGAGATATTGCGTTGTAGAAAGAGGGAGGAGTAAACTCTCTGGCCCATGGATTGCCTCTAAATCATTTTTTACTCTAATAGCTGTACAAAGTGACCTGAAAGAATCAACCCACCTTCCAAAGTGACTACAGTTGTTTATTAGGAAATAAACTTCTCATGTGACAAGAAATAGCTAACCCTATGAAGTCAATCTCCAATTACCCACCTACCAATTCCATTATGTACTAAAATTTTTATCCTATACTAGCTGCCCTCTGATTTAAGGGTCAACTCCTATTGTCAGCTGATTGCATGCCCTCAAAACAAACAAAAAAACCCTCTAATTTTAGTATATGATTAAGCCTAACATAAATAGGAGAGTAAATCTTTGGGATGGGTGTGGGAGGTTTGCTGGTGAGGAATTAAATAATGCATTCCAAAGCCAATGATAGATAATTTTGAGTATTAATCATGATTTTGGATTATCTACTCCATTGCGTTTCTCCATTATTGTGGATAACCATGAGCAGACCCTAATCATTTGACAAAGACAGATGTAGAAAAATAAAATTCAATATCTACATAACTTGGGAATTAGAAGACACCATTAGATGCGTATGTTGGGGCAACTTCACAAATAACATGAAAGCCAAATCACTCATTAATCTAGACATCTTCTGGGTGTGCAGATGAGCATTTTTTTTGGGGTGATGGAATAGCTGTGCTAACTTCTCTACTTCCACCTCAAAAATGCATAGCAATTTTTTTATATGCAACAGAGGCATGATTGGCAATGCACGGCTGCATATTTCAAGGTATAATTTAATCATTGGGGAATTTCCTTGAAAAGAAGTGACTATGCATGAGCAATAATCATTTCCCAAAGTTTGGTATCATCAGCATTTGCTCTCCATTTTCCCTCCTGAAACAACCTAAATTTCATCAAAGAAGAAATATTTCCCAACATAGTTAAATGAATACACGGTTTGAAAGAAGCCTCTCTTACCATTAGCTCCAGAGCGCAATGCCCCACATTTCTTGACTTTCCTCATAAGCCACAGACACCTCCTCCCCGAGACTTCTCTCCATTCTACAACATGGATCTTTTCTCCGCTTCAGTTGAGGTCTCACTCAACCATGAGCAGTGGAACAAGAAATGTGGCAGTTCATCAGGGCCCAAACCAGTGGACAGTCTGTGCTTACAGAAAGCATAAAATATGCAGCCGGGGTACCCGAGGTGGAGGGCTCATGGGAAAAAATGCCCTACTAGGCACAGTGGACGTTCAACTACAAAGGTAACATGGGTGGGGCATTGCCATTTGGCCAACGAAGGACAGGAATGATGGGGATTTGGGGGCAGGGTAGGTAATATGGGCTAATAGAGAATCAATTTTCCTTTCCCCATGCAATGGAGCCAAAATGAAGTCAAATCCATTGAGAATGAAAAAAAAAATACTTCTTTTTCATCTAGTAGACAGAAACATTCATAGGAAGCACAACCACTGGGAAGGGAGTTGGTTTCCCAGGGTGTATGCACATATGTAAAGAAGAAAGTCTAAGAGGTTAGGAAGCAGGGTGCAGAGGGAGGCAACAGTGTGGAGAGTGGTTGGTGCTGGCTTCATAAAATTAGGAAGATGAGAATACACTGTTGTCTCATCTAAGTTTGAGAAGTTGCCTCTGGAGGATGACTCCATTGTATTTCCGCCTTCTGAGCATTTCCTGAATTTCCTGGCTTGGAGATGCTATTAGAGGGATTATATGTTCTTGAAGAAGGGAGGGAGAATAGCTCAGACAACTGCTTATGGCTCTGGAGAAGCTTTCTGGCTTCAAAATGAATGGGTGGAAAAATGATTTTCTTTTATTGAGTGTTTACTTTAACTTATTTCACATAGAATATGTTTGGGGGTTGTCCTTACCCTAGTAAGCAAGTAGCCTTCATCGGGATCTATGCTGGTTTCCTTAGAGCCATAGGCAAGCCTTTTAATGGCACCAAAGGTCAATGGCAGTGTGAAAAGTTGTGCTTTAGGGCTGAGCTAAATGATCAGGAAAGTGTCCAACCATGAGCAGTGGAACATGAAGGCAATTTGTCAGGGCTTAAACTGGGCCTCAGGAGGGCCCAGTGAAAACAATTTCTGTTTCTTCTCCCCAATCCCCTCTAACTCTCCAGAAGTGGAGAAGTAAGTCATGCATGGCACTGGGAGGACAGCCGTACCCTCCTCTCCTTTAATCCCTCTCCCTGTGGGTCCTGACAGCACCATTATGCTGGCAGGTGGAGGACAGGGTGGCATCTCCATGGTGCACTTCTTAATTAAAATTGGGGATTTTTAGTTCCTCAGCCTAGCAGAATCAGCATGTCATCCTAGTGACAGGTATGGAGGGCTGCTGTATTGTCTATTTGTTTTTTTTTTAAAGCCCTTCATAATCTGGTCTACTCCTTCCTTTTCATTCTTCTTCTATCCTACTCCCTTTCACATACTCTGTGATTCAGGGATGCTAGCTTTCTTGCTGCTCCTTGCTTGTACAAAACACTCCATCTCCTGAATCCAGGCATTTTCCTTCTTCATCTCTACTTCCTGGCTTCCCTGTCTTCCTTCAAGTCTCAGCTAAAGTACTGCCTTCCACAAAAAGCCTTCCCCAGTACACTTCAATCTTTGTGCCTTCCCTCTGTGATTATTTCTAATTTATCACATGTGTATGTGTGTGTGTGTATGTGTATGTGTATGTTTGTATGTATACATTTACATATGTATCTATGTATCTATATTTCTATCTTTCTATTTATCTCTATATAGCTATCTTTCTATCCATCTTTTTTTAATCTATGTATTTTTTTGTTTCTGTCTACTTTTCTATCTCTTTTCTATGTATCTTTCTATGTATTTTTCTGTCTCTATTTTCTTTCTGTATTTATCTCTATGTAACTATCTTTTCATGTATCTTTCTATCTTTCTATGTATTTTCTTTCTTTCTGTATATCTATTTCTATGTATCTTTCTGTCTTTTTAGCACTTTCTATTTATGCATCTTTCTATCTCTCTTTCTACTTATCTATGAATCTATCATCTATCTATCTATCTATCTATCTATCTATCTATCTATCTATCTATCTATCTATCTATCTCTCTATCCATCCATCCATCCATCTACCTACCTGCCTACCTATCTACCTACCTGCCTACCTATTTCTTGTTTGGACATAGCTGTTTGCATTTTGTCTTCCCTATTAAGTTGTGAGCTCCTTGAAAGCAGGGTCTGTCTTTTGCCTTTCTTTGTGTTCTCAGTGCTCAGCAGCATGCCTGGCACATTGTTGGTACTTAATAAATATTTGTTGTCTTAACTTGACTGTATTGGTGATTTTCAACACAACAAGAAGAAAACAGAGGATTAAAAACTTTACCTGAATACTCTTCCTAATCAGCACCACTTTCCTCTCTTTCCTCATGTGTAATACAATCTCCCAAGAAAGGGCATCAAGTGTTTGTAAATATAAATGAGAAACAGTCTCTCCCATGAGAAGTCCTTGGAGAACCTGAACAGAGTCCTCAGGTAAGTGCTGACACAGCTCACACCCACCCTAGTGATGCCAATGCAATTTTCTAATCGCAATTTGGGATGCAACGTTATGAACCTGGGTCATGCTGTTAAGATGAGTACGACTTTACCCATCATGGAAATGTTTAGCTCATTCACACTTTCCACAGTATGCTGAAGGGGGTATTTTCCTCTCCTGATACTTAGGTTTGCATAACGCTCTTTTCTATTGAAGATAAAAGTATATATTTTGAAGAGAATGGCTGTTGGTGCCCAATTTGGCTCAAGTCTCATAGAATTTATCCCTAATCAGGGAATGGGAGGTGGGAAAGGGGCCATGCAATCCAATATTTATGTCTTTGAGGTCTGGATCACTGTAACAGTTTTATCATAAGTACCATGGAGGATTTTTCTACTAGTCAACAGCAATGTAATTGTTCCATGCCTGAACTACAGCTTTTTCCCAGTGTGACACAGAACACTGAAATGTCAGGCCCTGACTCACAGAGTTTAGGTGGAATTAATAAAAAGTACTGACAGGTTATTCAAACTGACAATTTTAATAGAAATTTGTCACTGGGAAATAGATTCCACTGTGTTTCTGCTCCCCCTTCTTACTCTGTCAACTATGTAGTAGGTATTTAGGGACATAAGTAGGGGTGGGGAGATAGGCTCAATGCTTAAAATTTCCACAGTAGAAGTATGGGCACTTTCTCTCAGAAGCAGCTCTTGTCTGGCAAAAGATAGAATTTGAAATAAAGGCTACTAGAGAGAAAGAACAGGTATTAACTATTCTTTTTATTAACTATTCTTAATGCAATTAAGATAGTTCATCCCATAATATGGCTCATAGTAAAAAAAAAATTCCCCAAAGTGTTAGGGTGGCAGGCCAAATCCCATTATCACAAACATGGGCACAACAATCTGATTTCTAAGCTTGAGCCAATGGTTCAATAATCTCACCATGCCAAAATTTGAGACTATAAGAACTTTCCTCCCACAATTTTTGACATAAGAAGATTTGACTTGACCTCTGCCCAGAGATGTAACTATAGTGGGACAAACAGAGCTTTGATTCAGGGCAGCAACACTCACAGGGCACAATGACAGTACTCACAGTTATTCAGCAATGTAGACAACTGATCTGAGGACCTGAGTTAGCAAAAATAATTACTTAAAATAGGAAACTCCCAGATGGTACCCTGCCTATACCCAATGGTCAAATCTCAGGTGAACTCCTACCCACCTCACTTCCTGAAAGCCTTGAAGCCTACAAACAGCAGCCTTATGGTGTCCTGGGGTCCCTGTCCAATGGAAGCTGGTGATCTTGCATGCATAGCTCCGCCACCACAACAAAGTCTTATGTATCAAGGTCTCTCCCCTCCCCTGTAAGCTCAAATAAATTTGAAATAAAAGTTAGTTCTAATGTGTGATTTTTTTTTTGCGCTGCTCCCAAAAGCCAAAATTGCTAGTTATGGTTCTGCCTCTTCTCATTTTTTAGGGGACCTCTGACGGCAGTGTTGAGAAGGCCCTGTTTTCTCGGTGCCTATGTGCACCATGTTTCCAGGGTAGGCTTTTCACATGAGCCTGTATGGTAGAGATGGTTCATGACACATCTTTGAAAGACACAGAGATAAACCTGAACTCACTCATGCATACATACACATGCACACATGCATGCACACATGTGTACTCACACACACAGATACTCCCATCGAGTGCTGTACAAAACCCTCTCAAATCAGAAGAACACTCAACAGTCGTATTTTCACGAGCAGTTCATTACAGGGATGTGTCTACAGAGAGATGGAAAATTGCAACCAGTTGTACTGGTTGTTTTGGGGACTGTTATAAAAAATCATTGCCCAAAGATCCTGTGGGGGCTTCCAACACAAGGACTTCAGGAAGGACAGAAAAGAGAGAAAGGGAAGAGTCGGTTGTGGAATGAATTAACATAATGACTCCAAACTACACTAATGTTTCACAGCTTTTTTTTTATTAGCAATACCAAGATAAGTTATTGAAGCAGTTTTTGTATTGTTTTACATTCCATTCATAGGTGACCTAACTTGTAACTCCACGTACAGCACATTTAAAGATATATTTTGACACTTATTCAGAAAGCTACAATTATTATAACTTACATGCCTTCATTACCAGGAAAACCTTAATATATTTTCTAATTACTTCAACAATACTCTATTCCAAAGCACACGATAACCCAGTACAAGTTTACACATTTCGCTTCAATCACCATTTTTTTTTTAAATTGTGGATATCAAGGTGCTGTTCACTGAATTCTACTGTCATCTCCTCCTGGTTCATATTAGGACCTGACACAATATTAAACTAGCAATATTACTGCTTAAAGAATATGAAGCAAGATAAAGACTGCACTTTTCTGTATTCTTCTAAAGAGTTACAAAATACAGGACAATTAGACACTCAAGCAGCAGCAGCAAAAAAAAAAAAATCTTGGGGCCAAATCTTTAGAGGCCTGTGGTGAATGTACAAGCAACACCCACATACTCGCACGCATGAGCACACCTATTGTGCACATACCCTGTTGAGTGCATGATTGAGGCAGCACAATGCCATTTGGAGTGTGTGTATTTGTGCATGTTTGTGTTTGTGCATGTATATGTGTGTGTGTGTGTGTGTGTGTTTAGTCCAAGGTCAGGTTTTCCCACAGGTGAACGGACGTGTAAATGGTATGGGGGGGGGCCTCCATTTCACAAATATTTGTCCCTGGGGACCTAAATTTTTACTGAGAATTTTCCCTCAAATTTGAGTGACTAAGCCTTCAAAATCCATGACTAATAGATGAACATATGGGCCAGTATTTTTAGCCATCCGTGGTTATTTGTTATAGATATTGTAGGTTGGTGTGCCTTGTGTATACACATACCTGTGCCAATAGTCATTATTTATTAAACACACATATGTGTATACATTCTTCTCTTGGCTTTACATAATTAACAAGCTGCAGGTAATCATCGAGGAGAATGGGAGGGCAATAGCAACTCCAGATATACCGAATAGAACTGGGGGTCACTTACCTGCAAGAAAATGGGCAGATTTATTAAACAATCCTGAAATAATTCCTGGCTAGATACATTTGAGAGCTAGGCTAATACTACAATTTCTAATTGTTTAATGTAAGAGATGATAAAGCAATATTTATAAGTTTGGCCCTTCAATTCCTGGCTAAAGCAAGAATGGTCTGAATTACTAGAGCAGGTTGGTAGTTAGATATAGAGGTACTGTCTATCAGATACATGTAATAGCAGATAATTACTGTTTATATGAAACCTGGGCTTTATAAATAGCGTCTGGGAAAAAATATGTATCTTTCACCAGCTAAGACTCAGCATATATCTAGAGGGCTCTCAATTCAAATCATCATTTGGAGTTGGCAAAGACTGAAAAAAAAGCAGCTACAAAGGACAGAAAGGATAAGCAACCCTATCAGGGAGCTAAGGAAATATCTTTTCTGATGGACACGGAAAAGCTGGCCTAGGCTGAGACTCAGCATCCCGTCAAGGAGTGAGAGGTTGGCTCTAACAAACACCTGCCTTCCTTCCTCTTCAAGGCAGGGTGTTTAAAAACTGAGCCTCAGCGTTGATGGGGTCCCCCTTCCTCTGCTATAATCTTGATTGATGACTAGATGGGAGGTGTGATGGAACCCAAGGACTCTGTTCCCCCCGTGAAAGCTATATAGACTTTGCTCCAGCTTAGGAAGCTCTGCAGATTCAGATAGTAGCTTTTTGAGCCAAAAATATGCAGCAAAAAGAAAGGAACATAAACACGGCTAAATGTCACCAGTGTTTGCAGACTTACAGCCACCATCCATTTGTTTGTTCTGAAATGACTGGTGGACCATTTGGCAAACACAATGAGATTCATACAACAGTCCTGTTATCCTGTGGTGCAAACGACATCACACCAGTGGCATTCCCTTTTAATTAAAAAACAATAATAATAATCAAGGAGGAGGAGGAGAAAAAAATGCCATAGGAGTTTGGTTTAATGTCACTACACAAATGATACTGCCTCCACCTCAATGGGGTAAAAAATAAAGGAGGAAGGGGAAAGGAAATGGAAACTTGCCCAGAACTGAGCATCTTGACAGGGAATCAAGTCAAGGGAAAGCCATCTTTGCTGATCCTCACGAGAACAAAAAAGGAAAAGAAGGTGCAACCTTTGGCAAGGCTGCTGGCTAAAGAGGGAAGGGTCAGGTGCTACCATCATGCCAGCTGTATCACAAGGCTTATGAGAAAGAGTGCATGAAAGCAAACTTCCAAACACTTCTCATTTGCAGCTACTCCAGGGCCAGGATGTGCAAATTCAAGGCCCAGTGATCATGTAGACTTGAACCTGACAGCCACTATTGGAGTTAATGGTCAAATTGTAAAATACAGATTTCATCATTGGTATCCATTCAAAAGCAATTCCTCATACCAAGGTTTTGGTTTTGGCACAGCCATGGTTCTAAAAGAACCATCTAACTAAGGGAATGAGTCAAGGTGTCATTATTGTTAATATACTTTTTACTAGATCTCTGATTTCATTGGCATAAGAAACACCTGATGAGGAAACTCCCTTTACTATTATACCATAGCACCTGTTCTGCAACTCATAGGCTTAGAGAGTTCTCTGGAGACATTAAAAGGTTAAGTGACTTATCCAAGGTTATACAGCCAGAATGTGTCAGAGGCAAGATTTGACTTGAACTCAGGCTTTCCCAACTCCAAGGCCAACTTTTAATCCAATGTGCTGTTTCTCAAGGTACTGACATACACTCAAGAAAGACCAGAGTCCTATAAAAGATACTTCTAATATCTCCCAAAGTCATGACTTCATTGGCTTCTGTTTTATTTGTTTGATTTTACCCAGGATATCTCAGATAACTGGTCTGGATTCTTTATCTTCTCATTCCAACCAATGTTCTACTTTAGAATGGCCTACGCTTACTGTACTACCCTTGAACCTAGAATCATCTCTATGGATAATGGTATCCCTTACCCCAAAGACAATGATAGTATTTTATATTAACTTAGCCTTTTATCATTTTTTGAAGTGTTTTCACTTACAATAACCAGATCTCTGCTAGAGGCCTCTAATTTACTATAAGAAATTGACCATTTTCTGGTAAAAGCTACATTGGAGTCTTTTTACTGCATGTAACTATCACCCTCTTACCTCCACTGCTATCATGTAATACTAATAATTTAGCATAATCATAATATAATCGACAGGACCATTTTCAAAACTAACCTTTTCAGACCAAGAAAAGATCATCAACAATGTGGCCTGATGGATGCGAGGGTTGAAAAGTTTGAAAGAGGAAACATGACAATATGCCTCTCCTTTTAATCCAGTTTTAGACTCACAGGGTTTCTATAGTTATAGTGATGTACCTACATCACAAAAGATTCCATTACTGTTAAAAGATGTGTAGACCATCCGACATGATTTACCTTGTGCTAGACTCCCACTCAAGAATGTGTTTCTGAGTTGGGGAGATGGCTTCATTTTGAAATTTAGTGAAAACTCAAGAGGACCCAAATTGAAATGACACTTATTACTATTCAAATACATTCTTTTTTTTTTAAAGTGCTTTAATATCTCTCTTTTTCCATCGCATTCTCATACTATCATTTTGAGAGCAAGCAAAATATTATTAAACCTGTTTTAGAAATGAGAAAGCTGAGGCCTACAGAGGGTAAGTCACCTATCCTAGGTCAGATATCAAATTAGAAACAGAACTTTAAGAATCTAGTCCCCTGACTCCTAACTCAATGATCTTTCTGACATAACATGAGGCCTTTTGGTTGTAGTGTGAGGAATACATAGAAGCTTATATTTCCTGACGTTAAGGATTTGTAAGCATTCTGTAGAACAGCTTCCTTAAGATCTTTAAAATACAGTAGCCATCTGGTGACCCCAAAGGAGGCAGATATCTATTTACCCTACCTGTAAGCAGAAGGAAGATCTACATGAGCTCTCCAGGTTTCCCCCAACTCTGTTATTCTATGAATGTACTATCTCTTCCAAGTTTTTTCCTTCTTTTACTTGGGTTTATTCCCCCACTATAGTAGGCAGGAACTTCATTGCCTCAGTCACTGCCCAGTCTTGCTCTCTCTTGCTGCTGCTCCCAGGCAAGCTCCTGCTGGGGTCCTGTGCTCATTCTGTTCCCGAGGGCAGCTGCAGGGACATGTGTCACCCTATACTTTTAGTCCATGGAAGCTAAAGTGGGGACTTTGATACATACCCTCAAATCATTATGATACGACACCTAGTAATCTTCAACCAAATTCTCCTCCAATTCAGAATTCCCACTGGGGAGAAAATGCCTCTTTTTTTTGGTTAGAGTTTTGGGGGATTTTTCTCAAATTTTCATACTCCTTTGAGAAATGACTCATACGAAACAGTATAAAACATGCAGTTTATAGAAAAGGGCTCAACAGTTATTATTAACCTCAATAATTATTAAGCAACTTTCTCACTAGGTCTTTCTGAGGACTGAATTACCCGATTTGGTATACTATCTAATGGCATATTTTCTTTCAAATCTATGTTGGACTTTGTGATAGATAAAATACACATGTGTCTATATGTATGTATATATACACACAGATAGACACATGTATAGGCACATGTATGTGTATATATCTATGTCTATATCTATCTATCTATCTATCTATATACACAGAGAAATGTATATGTATATATTGACCTATGACAAATTGATTTTTTAGAAAAAGGTAGAGGGAGAGGTGAGCAGCATCCTTAAATCTGGTTTCATAATGGAGATTCTAAGGGCCAAGGAGAAATGTGGTAGTCAACCTATTGTCTACTCAACATGCCCTAAAGGGTTTTCCATCAACCCTGCCCATTAGATTTTCAAGGAAAACCTAAGTCATATTAGGACAAAAGTAAAGGCCAATATCAGGGAAGGAGAGAGACAGAACTAAGTGCAACAATCCCAACTAAGCTGCTGCAGGTCAAGTTTAGGACCAGGCATTGACTGGCATCTCCTCAAAGACAGAGAATCCAGAGACAGTAGTACTGTCTGGTAAAGTATTCTCCAGTGTATTTACATACCCAGTGTCCTGCAGCCACTTCTCATACCAGCCTTTGAAAAGTCTAGTTATCTTTGAGTATACAAAATGAAACATTCTCCTTCTGCTGGGTAGCCTAGCATCTCCAGTGAAGCCTCTTGATGTTAAAGAAGTGTATGATGGAACTGTAGTATCTCAGGGGTTTTCTATCTGTGAAAGGATTTCTTAGAGCATCTCTTCCTACCTTAGCTAAACAGACCACCCCATAACATCAGAACAACTTCTATCTGATATCCAGTATTGAGAAACTTATGTCCTCTGAGTCAGCTCATTCCACTTTGGGGCAACTCTAATGGAGAGGAAATCTTTTCCTCACATGGAGCAAGAATCTCCCTCTGCAACTTCAGATCAATGCTCTGGGAACTATGCAAAACAAATCTAATAATTGTGTTCCCTGTGATAGCCTTCCAAATCCTCGAAGATAGCAAAATCGTGTTCCTTTCAGGCTAAGTATCTCCTGTTCCTTCAAAGAATGTTCACATAATTGTTTCCAGACTCCTTTTCATCCCAGTCACACCTTCCTTTAGAGAAAGGCACAGTTTGTTAATATCAGTCCTGAATGTGGTATCCAGAACTGCATATACTATTCCAGATGTGCTCTGAATAGGACAGAGGATAATGGGACTCCCTCATTATGGACACTATGCATCTGTATGTGTAGCCTAATTATTTCATTAGTTTTAAACTGCCATGTCATATTGTTCACTTGCATAGTGCTTGAAGCCTACTGAACTTCCAGCTCTTTTTATGTGAACAGTTTTCTCACTCTATCTTTCCTAGTCTATGTTTATAGGGTATTTTTTTAAACACAGTGTAGGACTTGATGATAATTCCTATTCAACTTCACCATATCAGATATGGCTCCTCATTCTAGAGACTGAGACTTTTTTGCATCCTGATTGTATAATCCAACATATTAGTTATCCTTCCTAGTTCTGTTCTAGTTCATCCCTAGATTTAATAAACACATCCATCTATGCCTTCCTTGGAGTCATCGATGAACAATATTGAACAGCACAGAGCCAAATCCCACTGATTTAGAAACCAAGTTCTCTTTCTAGTTCTTGATTGACATAAATACCTCTCTGGCCAAGTCACTGTCCTACTGTGTAAATACTAGTCCTGCTCTGTCAAGAGGCTGTAGGGTTTCTGTCTTGTTACAAATGTTAAGTAAAGGTCAAACATCCCCTTACAGAAAGCTTCAAGGGCACATCAAAATTTCTTTGCTAATACTAGAGTTCTCTTGTAGAGATCGCTATTCAAAGCCAATAGGCCATCTGCTGGAACTTGGAAATCTCTTCATTAAGCTGATATTTTATGGCAGTGGGATATGACAAAATGGGATATAACCAGTAAGAGGATTTGACCTACACTAATAAAACAAAGTTGTGTCTTCCAGCTTCATCCAAAATGCCTCTTCACTTAGTGCCAGACCCTTCAAAGGCATGTCACATCTGTCAGGCTAACCTGACATTGCAGTTTCTTGGGTGGCAAGATAATATATTTGGAAATTCATATCCTAGTTCTTTGAAATTGAAGTTTGTGTATTACAAGTAACCCAGGGCTCAAGCCTGGGTTATATAAGTACCATTAAAAAAAAAATCTGCGCTCTTCCCTAATGTAATGAAAATGTCAAATTTGTTTCTCTCTTGTTTGTTCTTCCTTCATTTTTTTTTTCTTTTAAGAAATTTATTGATTTGCTTTGGACCTCTGAGTTAATCAATGTAGGGAGCTCCTTCCATGACAAAGATCAGCAATTTGTCTATAATTTATAGTCTTGGAGAGTTGAATGGGACATCAGAAGAGTAAATGACTTGTCCTTAGTCACACAGGTGGTATGTATCAGTGGCAGTCTTTCTGACTCCAAGATCAGCCCTTTATTCATTTATACTGTGTTGCCACCCCCTTCCTCCTAGTGCAATAATTGAGGGAGGGAGGAGAAGATAGGCTATTCTGTAATTCAGGTATATAAGTTAGCATTGCCTCCCAGTTCAATATTTGAAAGATATTAGGTAATGTTCAAATAAAGTTAGACATGAAGTACTAGTGAATGGGCCTCAGAACAGAAATTCATGTCCCACCTTTTCATATGCCAATTGAGTGATCCCAGGTAAGTCTCTTAACTCCTTAGTGCCCCCAGGTAATTCTCTAAGACTAAATCACAGAGTAGCTGCTGTTCTGTTTGAGGGAGTTAATGCCTATATCAATGAAAACATAGATCTAGTAAAAAGAAAAAAAGACTTCGGGCATGAGAAAGAAATTCACCTTAAAATGTAAAATTTAACCTGAAACATGGGTACTATTTAACAGATTACAGGTTCTCAAGATAACATGAAGCTCTGTTCACTGGCAAATGTGAGATGGTCTGATGAACTTTTTTGGTGAGCTTACTAGAATGTGCTCTTATCCACCAGGTGAGTTATGCAGGCACTTCTACCATATGCTTCTATGAGACAGAAAATGGAAGTTCTATTTAGGAAAAAAAACCCCATAACAACAGCTAACCTCACTCCTACAAACATGGTTCCACATGTGCAATCTGATGGGAGGATTTTAGGGCCTGAATGCTGTCTTTTTCTGTCTTTCTTTTCTCTGAATTTCGGCTTTCACTTGAATGATTTCAATCATAGCTTCAATTCCCCATTCCAATTTGAGTGCAATAGACACCATTTTAGACTTTGAACTGTGATTTAAAAGAAGTTGAATTTAGACAGACCTAAGTTGGCAATGAGTATCTAGCTAGGGTCAAGAGAGAGAGGTAGAGGGAAATGATCACCCAAGGACATTTAATTATAGTGTTAATGTTAATTACATTTAGAATGTTGAGGGACGGTGTATGCATGTGTTTTGGCTTCTTGAAACTATCAGATGCGTTCTGTGCAAAGTCGGGTCAGAAAAGCAAACTAGAGAGTTTGAGTAAATAGGCTGCTGGGTTGTTTTTGTTGTGGTTTTGGGTTTTGTATGTTTGTTTTGGTTTTGTTATGTTTTTACCTCTTCCTCCCAAGTACTCATTGATGTCCTGTACTTACAACTTGTTAATGAACAGGGATGGAGACAATTTCATTTTTTCCCTATGGACTTCTGTAAAACAGAGTCTGAAGGACCAATAAGGGAATAACAGTGTAAGGAGAGGAAAACAAGCTAATGGGGAAGGAAGTCTCCAGGCTAGATATCCCATCCAGTAGAGATAGAGAGAAATTATTTTGAGGTGAACTCTGAACATGGGCAGGAGAAGATGGACATGGTACCCATAATCAGGGGAAAATGGAATCAGAATGAGGTATTCCCATAAAGTTTACAAGTTTAGCATCATCAATCTCTTCTTGGCGGAGAGGGGTAGGCACGCATCATGGCTGCTGTACCACAATGGCTGAGGGCTTGATTAAGAACTGTTTTTGTACATACCAATGGAAATGTCAGCTGGGAGTCGTGAGCTGCTATTTTGGGAGGGGAGCGGGGAGGACTCGCATTGCAGCTTCGGTAGAAATAGCTTACAAAATGGAACAGACTCTCTAATGTTGTTGAGCTGTGCTCCCCAGCCCCCCATGCCTCCAGTTAAATAGGATACCATTGGGCAGGCTTCATCAAAGGCAGGCAGTCTTCCTGCTGCATTGATAGGAAGATGGAAAAATTAATAGGGGTAATATGAGCTCATTTCAATAATAATGAGCTTACTAACATGCCAGTTTTTGATCTTTTCTGATGCATGGATTCCTGGCAGTAACTATGGTCCTATGTAGGTAGTTAAAAGAACTGAAAATAGACTTAAAAAAAAAAGCCCCAATCCCAAACTTAAAAAAAAAAATAGAACACTTAAAAGTCAGTCCAATTTTTCCTTTTCTTCTTGAGAAGCGCCATTTAACTCCTTTCCTCCCCACCCTTAACTTTTTTTTAACAACTTCAAAAGTAATGAATTGTATTTGGCTAAAAATAGATCAGGGGGGTATGGCTAATGGGGCTTTGCGAATCATGTGGCATAAGGAACTGTCAATATTTTTTTGAGCTGTCAGAAATCCATTTAGTGATTTTTGACAATTCAAAAAAAATATTTCGGACTACCCGATTCTGTTCTCAGTGAATTAGGGAAGGGGAGGGAAAGGAGAGATACATCAACTCAATTTATGCAGCCAGACTATAGCTTCCTGTAGCTTGTTACCGAATGATAGGAAGCAGCCTCCTGTGGCCAGCAGTTCTCTCTGATGGAGAGATTCTCTTTCAATTTTTTTTTTAAATCAGGAAAAAAAGCAGTTAAAATCCATTTCTAGATTATAGACACCACAATGCTTGCCATCCTCTCTTTTTCCTCTATTAGTTTACTTTCTTAGAGTGGATAAGTAGTTGAAAAGGGACTAAATAGGGTCTGAAAAGTGTTTTTCACAGAACTACTCAAAGTTGAGGATACCTGTGCTTGCAGGATAGCCTGTTTCTCCCACCCTGGTTTTTTTTTTTCCTCCCAATTTTATATCCATCCAGATGGCTCCAACTTTGTTTAAAAACAAAACAAAGGAGAAAAAACCCACCATGGGGCAACTATGCTTTATGAGGAAGTGTAAGTGTAATGTGCAATGCCAGTTTAAAGGGTAGATTATGTAGGAATAATCAGGGATAAATAGGATCACAGCCTTTAAGTTACCTGTAGGAACACTCCTAATCAGGCAATTCACTGCCATATAGCCCCTGTTAGAACTGCCAACAGACAATAATCTAAGCCCTGGATAATTAAAGACCACTGCCTTCTGCTTTCCTCAAACTGAATCACAAAAGCCTTAAATCCTAACTCCCTAATTAGAGAGAGGCCCAGGCAGTCACTTGGTCTGGATTTTGATTAGTGTTAGGTGATTTGAGTATCTTCTAAGTCAACATGAAGAAAAGTTTAAGAAAGCAAGGTTGGCTTAGCAAAGCATTGAGGATTTCTCTTAGGAGTCTGACAGAGAAGTTGAAAATACTGAAAAGTTTTCAAGTTACCATGTCTTTTTTTTTTATTATATAAACTGTTTTCCCCTCCAAAATATGGATTAAAAACATGTGCAGTCAATACTGTGGATCCCCTCTTCATGTCCCTCACACAGGTTCTTTAGACTTGGATGACACAAATAATATGATTTCAAAAATGTCTTTTTTAAAATGGATTCATTGTATGATTGTCTAAATTGCACATACAGCGTTACCTATGTTTAATTCCAAATTTTCTAACGGACATTTTGCCCTATGTATTTTTTTAATGCACCATTTGGCACTAATCTTTTGAGAAAGGAACTCAAGAAAGAGGATTCTAAAACTTACCACACAAGTCTGGTCTCTTGACACATCCACTACTTGCT
Source organism: Phascolarctos cinereus (assembly GCF_003287225.1). Taxonomy (NCBI): domain Eukaryota; kingdom Metazoa; phylum Chordata; class Mammalia; order Diprotodontia; family Phascolarctidae; genus Phascolarctos; species Phascolarctos cinereus. The sequence continues at coordinate 288,813,006 of NW_027555625.1, read as the reverse complement.
GTGCTACTCGAAAGTCCATTAAAGGCTGCTAAGCCTTCAGAGCTATAGGCTCTTAGGACTGACAACATGTTCATCTGCTTCTCCAGGACCTGGGGCCCTGGGATCTGTTCTGCTTTCATCACCCCTGTGGAGGTGTCATGGGATGGAAGAAGATTTGGGCCGTGCCACTGCTTCTCGGACGTTTGGGGCAAAGGTGAGACAAGTCCTTGGGCCGGCTGGGAGGCAACGGCGTTGGGGAGGCTGTCTCCACCATCGGTGCTGCTATCCTTGTTAAGGACAGACAATTGTTTGCTCATTATTTCAGGTTCTGTCTCAATATCCTCCTCTTCATTGTTTTCCTCCTTGGAAGATTCCATGTCTTCAGACGAGGCAATGTCAGACAGGTCATCAGTAGCGTTTTTGTTCACAGACTCAGGGAGCAGGATCGTTGGGTCATCTTCAGGCTGCAGTTTGCCTTCAGGCTCATTGTTAGCACAAGAGGATCCTGAGCCCATGACTCCTGGGTAAACCCCAAATTGTTTGTAGAAGTCTGAAGTAAAGTTGCAAAATGGCGGATCCATATGACCAGACCAGGCAGAGTTCTTTTGTTCTCCCAGAGTCTCCTTGCCATGACCTTGGGCCATCTTCTCAGAAGTAGAGTCAAGGTGGGTAATCACATTGGAGATTCCTACCTCTTTGCTAGATTGTACGGTAGAAGGGAGCAAGCCAGTTTTGCTCACTTCCCTGGCTTGGTCCTTGCCATTTCCTGTAGCTACCAAACCACTGTCTTTACGTCTAGTTTTGCCCAAGTGATTGGCCTGGAGGTGAAGGGCCATCAATTCCATTGATGAAGTCGTAAAAGAACAGAACAAGCAGCCATGCCATGCAATGTTATCTTGAACAGTCACCGAAGAGCCTGGGAGAGAAGCTGCATCTGGCCTTACGGACAAATCCAGCGGTTCATACTGAGATTTCTCTGATTTCCTCTGGGAGGATTTTCCACTATTTTTTTCCTCACCACCATCTGGTCCATGGACTTTCATGGAAAGTGGATCTGATAGGGCTTTCTCCTTTACTTCCTTCTCTTTCTTCAAAGAGCTCAGGACAAAGCTATCCATGAAGGCTTGCAAAGAGCCTTGGAAGTTGACCCCATTGCCTACGATGCTCTGATAGGCTCGTCCAATTTCAGAAAAGTGTGTACCTTTGGAAGGGAGGTCAGAGCCCTTCAGAGTCTCTGAAGAAGTCTCAGAAGTCATGCCTACAGCCTGCCCTGAATGGTCCCCAGATGAAAGCATTCCTGATGTCCATTGCTGCGAGACAGCGCCACCTCTGAAATCAATCCCTGGGAGACCCTTAAAGGCTCCCCTCAGAATGTCCGGCCTGATAAACAGAGATGCTTTGCTTGACGTCTCTTCCTTATGATCCTGGCTTGGAGGCTGTCCAGAGAGTGGCCCAGCACCATTTTGTCGTTCCCGATGGTGTCGTTCTAAATGGTACTTTAAGGATGCAGACTGAGTACCAGCATAATCACAATGGGGACATTTGTAGGGTTTCTCACCTGCAGATTGGAGTACAAGAGATAAAAGAAAGAACATACATGTTTAATGCATTTTGGTGTGTGGAGTAGGAATGGAAGGATCAACATTTGTTCTTTGAAACAAAGCAGCTCAAAGTAATAATTAGTTATAGAACAACTGTTTTTTAATAGAAGAATAATTCATAGTCTTAAGCTTTTTTAATGATTTTGTACCAGTTGGGACTATTCAGGAATGACATACTATCTACACACAATTAGCTATCTTTTTCTTTATCTAACATGTGAAAACTGCTGTAGATTTAAAAGCTATGATTATGAAAATTAAGCATAATAATTTCAACCACAGTGATCATTAAAAGTAGAAGTTTAAAAAGACAAAGTATGTAACAAATGGATGGTTGCAATATTTTGTGTATACAATAGCTCTGAAATTTGTTTAAATTATACACATGGAAACCATTTTTAAACCTAAAAATTTTATGGCACTGTTACGCAAGACTGAAATGAATGATTTAAGTCTTGCTCTGCAGTAAATCATGGATATAATTAGCAAATGGCATACTGCACAAGTAATTTATCATTATTTGGAGGGCACCATTCCAGAAGGATTCAAAGATCTGCAGACCGACTGCATTGTTTCTAAATAAAGAACTATAAATACAGATTCTATAAAATATTAATACCATTACAGTGCATTATGATTGCAGCATGTAAAGACATATAGTTAAGATAAAAAGTAGTCGATAAAATGTAAAAGAAAATGAGTAATAAAAAGGTGCAAAATATATTTAGTTTCTGTATTTGAAATTAACATTATCTACTGGCCTTTGCAGTGCCTTAAATTTGTACTAATGGCAAGCCTAACGCTCGGGTAGTAAAACGTGTAATTTACCTATAATAAGCGCTTTCTAGAGAATAAAAATAGCCTTAAATAGCATTTTAAAACATATAAGATAATTCTCATGAATTAAATATTTATTTAAATTCAGCATCTCCCCCCCCCGCCCTGACTTCTATTGTTCTTTCTCTATGGAAGATATATGTAAACTGATACCTGCCCGTGCAGTGTAACAAGAAAGGAGAGGTGCCTAAATACATGTGCATTTAAATATATGTAGAGAACTTGTTAGCAATCCAGGGCCTTTTCTAGGCTCCAGTGCTGAGATACTGCCAGAAAGAGATGGGGCTATGACAGTGCCTTGAGCTTATTTATAATGGTGCCCTGTCAATATTAGCAATTATTTCTGTGAGGAAGCTCAGTGTGGCAAGAGACTGTTTTCTTTCCTCTGTTCTTTTTCTCTGGCTGATCTAAAAGGTAACAGCAAATCATCTGTGAATGGTAGGTCCTGAAAACATTTATTTCTTCTAAGTCTCAGACAAATGGAAAGAAAATTGAACCAAGGACTTACAAACTTCACGAGGTACCCAGGTGTTAATTGGTAAGTCACTTGGAGAGACTCCAGGGCATTTAAAATGAGAAAGCCCAGGGTACCAGGTTCTTAGGAAAGGACTCCACCCCTTCCTTTGGACTGGAAGCTTTTACCTTAAGAAGCCTATTCACAGCTTCCATGAGCCTCTCTAAGATCTAGGTAATTGGTTACGTATTTCAGTCAAGTCTACAGGTAACTAAGGGTCTCAATGATGCCAACTCCTCTGATGCAGTACTTCCACTGGAGAAATGGGCTGCCAGGGTCATCTGTGGCCAATGACCAACTGTGTCTTTATTACTTTCAGGTGGAAGGCTAGTCTTCCCATAGCGAAAGCATGACAAAGAGCTTTGAGATTGTCTATTTTTTTAATGGTAAAACATTCTCTCTCCAATCTCCTAATAATTCCATGCCCAATCTCCCTCTTCTAGTGGATCGATCTCTGACCAGTCAGGGCCCTAGAACATTAGCAGCTCATGAGACAAGGTTGTGATGCCCACATTTGTACTATTGCATCAGACCTTGTATCATTTAGTCACTGCAGACTTTTATGGTCCAGGGTTGAACCCAGATACCTCAGAAACCAGAGGACATCACCAACACTGTCGTGGACATGTTAGGATAATTCATGTCCACTGAAACTCAAGTAAGTTGTCTGAGCTCAAAAAAAGCTCAGAGGAATGACTGACCTCTGGAGTGCCTGATGCCAGAACTGACTCAGTCGCCTCAGAAAAGACCCTGAAACCTACCTTGGTATATTTCTCAGCCAGAGGATCAACTTCTGTATAAGTAATCCCAGATAACTGTCCAAGTATGCTCAGATAACAACAACAAAACTCACTTTTATATAGGACTTGAAGGATTACAAAACACTTTTCTTATGATACCCTTTAGGGGTCAGAGAGAGGTACATTTTGCATAGCCAGAGAACATTTGCGAATATTGGGCTAGCAGGATATCCTTTGAAAATTATATTTGGGGCATCCGAAATTCAAACAACTCCTGATCTATAAATACAAATCAAATGATACATGAGACTCCAATTAATGACAGTGAATAAAGGTAGGGAGTATTGACCTAGAGGGGACTCTGCTGAATTTGAAAATCAATCAATTAGCAGGCATTTATTAAGCACCTACTATGTGTCAAGCATTTAGTTAGGCATTGGGGAAACAAAGGCAAAAAATGAAATTATTCCCACTTCTAAAGGGGTTTTATATTTTAATGGAGGATAGATTAGGAAGTGAATTAATAAATGCTTAACTGTATCTAGGAACGATTTTGGTAGTAAAAATTAAACTTTTTTTTTGTCTGGGCCTTTACCAGGGACAAGCATATATTTCTTCAGCTTGAGGTGCCATTCCACAAGGGAGACTGCAAGGAGAACAACAGTAGATATAATAATTAATAATAATACTATCATGGCATTTATATAGCACCTACTATGTGCCAGGCACTATGCTAAGTGCTTTACCAATGTCTCACTTGATCCTTATAATAACCCTGGGGGTGGGAGGGTGGGTTGTGCTATTAGTATATCCATTTTATAGCTGAGAAATCTGAGGCAAAGAGAAGTCAAGTGACTTACCCAGGGTCACACAGCTAGGTCTAGCACTTCTCTACCTAACTGCCTAGGTGTTTCAAAGATGCCTATATGAAGTTGTAGCTATCTAGGACACTAGCTGTCTAAGAATATATGGACAGGTACAAAGAAAGAGCTCAGGAGAAAAAGTTTCTTAGCATATATACTTGAGAGAATGCTTCATAGAAAGATCCTCTCACCATTCAATAAAATTTTAATGTTTGCTGTCTATGAATATTATCTCAGGGGTTCTTCTCCTGGCATCTGTGAACTTTTTTTAAAAAATATTTTGTTAACTATTTCAATATAATTGGTTTCCTTTTGTAATCCCATAAATTGCATTTTATGTATTTTAAAATATTATTCTGAGGAGGGATCCCTATGTTTCTCCAGACTTCAAAAGTAGCATTTGAGACAAATAGTTGGAAGTTCTTGACTTATCCAAAGAGCAGTGAGACCTAAAATATCCTTATAAATCTCACAGTCTAGTGGAAGAGATGAGATAAATGTACAAATAGCTTCAATTGAGGGTAGAGGGATCAGGAAGACTTCATGGAAGAAGTGATACTTGAACTGGGCTTTAAAGGTCAGGGATTCATAGTCTGTCAGAGCTAGAGGGGACCTAGACACTAGCCAGTCCAACTCATTTTCCAGGGGAAGAAACAGAGGTCCAAAGAGTTTAACCAACATGCTACGGTAGAAAGAGCTCCGATTCTGGAGTCAGAAAAGCTGGTTCAAATCCCCTCTTAGACACTTGCTACCTATGTTATTTTAAACAAGTCACAACCTCACTAATCCTCAGTTTCCTTGCAGAATATGAGGGAATTGGACAAAATGTTCTTTGAAGTCCTTTACAACTCTAGACCTATGATCTTATGAAACGTCCAAGGAGCCACAGTAAATTAATGGAAGAGCTGGGACTAGAACTCATGCATCTGATCCAAAGTCCTCCCTGCTCACCTTGTTGTTTCTGTTACAAAGGTCTTTGGGGGATTTCAATAACTAAACTTTCTTGGGCAGGGTTCTTATACCAAACAAAGAATTCTAGGGAGGGAACAATGTACATAGATCTATACAAACTCACATGAGATTATCTAAACTTGGGGTCTGTGAACTTGTTTTCAAACTTGCTGACTTTTCTTCTTCTTATAAAATATTTTTCAGATAGCCCAAACATATTTTGTCACATATTTTGCCTTCTTTAATTGGCCCACCCTGAAAATCCTTGTATTATAGGTATATACTAAGCCGTGGGCTCTTAATCTTTTTTTTGTTTTGTTTTGTTTAGTGGCACCCTTTGGCAATATGGCAGAACAGAATAATGTTTTTATATGCATAAAATAAAAATCACAGAATTACAAAGGAAACCAATTATATTGAAATAAGCATATTTTTCCCCTTCTAAATTCATGGGCCCAGGGAAAACTGTCCATGTGTCCACAAGAAGTCTACGGATCCCAGATCAAGAACTCCCCAAAGTGAATGAAATGTGTGTGCCATCCATAACAGTAGGTTACTTTTGGCCATCCAAGGGCTGTGAGAAAGCAAAGTTCAAATCCTAACATGCCCAAAGGGCTACTTTTCTACTAGCTACATCCCCAAATGAGTACATTTCTTCCCCAAATTCTCTTTCCAGTGAGCCTGTGAACAAGTTTTTAAAACATCGGTCTCCAGACACATTTTTCACAGCATTAGCCAAGTTGAGGTTGAAGTAGCAGCTGATAAGAAGGCCTCACCACCAAACTAGTAAGCCTTTGAAGTCTTGGTCAAAAAGCTTCCAATCTGCTCTTCCCCTAACCAGACATAAACAACTACAGAATCCACCTATAGCCAACAGATGTTTCATAATTTTAAAAGAAGTATATTAGCATCTGAGCATGCCATTTGGCGTAAGTACTCATGAAGACAGATTTATTAGGCCAGCCCAAGCAGGCCCTAAACTTCGGTGGCACCATCAGACTTCTTTGCCAAAGGAAAAGTAAGTGAAAATGACACACCCCCAATCCCAAGCAAGGACTGACTGGGTCAGAGATTTGGAAAAGAATATTCAGTCCAGCCTCACATAATAGGTAACCCTTGGTCACCTTGCCAGCATCACTGTCTAGTTGAATGATGGACCACTTAAGCCGTAAATTAGCCTGTGTTGCCATGTAAGTTGATTGTGGGAACATCTCCAGCTTTCCCAAATTTTCGGATCACCAGTAAGGACTTAATCTTCCCACAAAGATCAGGCCTTTTATCACCTCCAATACTTCTTGAAGTTATTGAGGTAGGGTGGGGCAGGGAGTAGAGATATTTTTATAATGGGGGAAATATTAGAGCCACAAACTAAAGAAAAGACAACAGCTCTATTAAGGTTTGCTGTTCATTTGCCCACCTTGAATGAAAGGAAAGCTTATGAAGGAGGTAAGTCATTGTCTAATAGGGACCTTCCACACTTTCTATCGGAATATCTTCAGACACTACAATGTAAGGCAAAAATCACATAATCCTACAAAAGAGGATTTTGTTGGGAAAAGAAGCATGATAAAATCATGAGTCATCAGTTCATAATTCCAATGGACAAATGAAATTATTGAAGCCATTTTACAGTGAAATTCGCTTCCCAGTGACATAAAATGTATATTCATCATGGGAATATTATTGATAACTTGTCTAATTCTTTAGAAACATATGACTGAGTGGTTTAATTAGTTCATTATGTCTATTTTTACATGGTAACATCTTTTATCATTTGGATCATTCACTTTATACTTCCTACAGCAAAGGAAACATCACAGTTCTGCAGAAATATCATAGGGCTACATTCAAAGTGGAATCACAGCAATGTTAATCTGAAAAAGCTGGGAAGAAGGGTGGGGGAAGTGGGTGTTATTATTTTTCTGTCTAAGACTCCTCTAAATCAGCCTTTTAAAACCAGTTAAATGCTTCTAAACTTATTTTTAAGTCACCCAACCATCCTGCAAAATCCCATTCACTTTTAAGTTCTATAATTAAATATTTTCCCTTATTCACCCCCTATATCTGATATTTATTTAGTCCTTCTACATGTCTTTACTTAGTTAACACCAGGAGAGATAAATATGGTTGTTCCTTTGCAGCGAAGCTTCAGTACATTAATATAAATTGTACACTAATTCCCCCAAAGCATATATATGTTGTAAACCTGAAGACTTTTTACACAGCTGCTTATTGCTAAACAGTGCCTTGTCCAGAAGGGGACAATCTGTGTCTCTAATTGCTGTCACTGAAGCCGAGATTCATTATGTGACTTTCCCATTAAAATGTGAGCATTAATTTGTATAATGAAATATCACCCACTGCAGTGTTCATTAGCCATGCCCTACTGTATACTGCACATTGTTAGCTACCTAGAAACTGTAGTTAATTTCACTAATGGATATTTCCCTACTTAGTGTTTGGTAAGGAATTTATACTGTAACATTACCTCTTAAACTTTTAAGGAAATTTCAATTCAATCAATTATTTTCCACAAAAGTTTGGGATGTCATTAAGGCAGGAAGAGCAAGCCATGTGGTATTAAGGATGAGGACTCTGGAGAAATAAAATGGGCTTTTAGTTCATCTTAGAAATGTAAAAATGAAGGAAGCTTAGTTCAAATTAAAAAAAAAATTCTCTCTACTGTGGGGCACAGACATCTTTTATTCTACATTACTAAGGTGGCTGTTCTCAGTCAGAGAACAACAGCATGCGTCATGTCAACATGCACTTATTAAGTGCTTACTATGTGTCCGGCACTGTGCTAATGCCAGGGATACGATGTGCAAAGTGAATTCATTTTAACCCACTTCATTTTATTAATTTATTCAATGTGTGGCTCTCAACTCTAAACTGGAATAGTTACCTTGCCTAGTGGAGTTAATAATAAAAGTGTCAAAGATAAGCTACGTTTACTACGGGGCATGAGGCACCTGAATTAGGCCTTCTAAACTTTCATCTCTGCATACGTTTATTTACTAGTTGGTGTTTGTGAAACTCTTTGAAGATGAAAGGTTGGATCTTTAACTGCACTAAGAACTTTTATCATTATGGTGATGGCGGGGAGTTATTATATCTCACTTTTCATCCCATGAACTCAATGCACTTTCCAAATGCTATGCCATTAATGCTGATGATGTGTTAGCTAGGCAGGCCCAAAACAACTAAACCCATTGTGTAGGTAGAGAAACTGAGGCAGGCTATGCTTCAGGCGGCACTGCCTTGTCATTCATGAATATGTGTTAGTTCAGGGTGAGGAAGAACACAAGGCTGGCCCTGCCTTCCCCTGAGGTCATCAGGATGTAGTGAGGTCACATAATGATTTGACTTCGGCTGTGTGTGTCCACTGTCCCCAACTTACTGGTCTATTCAATCAATTCATTGAAAGATGTTAAAAGCCAAATTGTAGGAATAATTAGTGACAACTATTCAAAGCCTAGTTTGCAGTGCAAAGGAAAATAAAGATGAAAAGAAGACAAGAGTCCCTACTTTATTGCTAGAACAGAACTTAGAATGGATCATCTGGTTGTTTGGTAGGGAATTTACTGTTTTAGCCAGTTGCTTTGATATCATGGGGACCCAAACTCTGTTGTGCTTAATTTATACAATACAGTCTCTGCTAGGTGACTGTCACTGACCTTCACCCACTCCTTCGAAATGCTAGAGAAAAGAATCATAGAAAACATTCCACCCACTTTCTTTGGTTCTACTGGGAAAAGTTTTCATGGAATTTGGATGATATGGATTCAAGTGTGTTCTCAAATGCACTGTCAACTGTGAGGTGATAATTCTTCACATAACCTTCATCCCTACGTCTTGCCCCTCCATACATACACACACACACACACACACACACACACACACACACAAATGTATGTATGTGCCAACACAGAACTCCTTTACCTTCCCCAAACAAAGGCATAAGGCACATGGGTAGGGCTAGACACATTGCATACTGATGTACTCCAATGAGGCATATTCCTCTGATCATGGTGGCATATCCCTGAAACATCATCTATCTACTTTCCATTTTCTTTCCTGCTAGTTGAAAGAGGTTTCCAAGTGCGGAGTTAGAGAGTGAGAAGTATGGAACGTTGAGCACAGCACAGAGAAACCATATTAATAAACATACTCACATAAATTGGAAAAATAGGACTTATTTTTAATTGGTTTGTGAACTTGAACATCTCTGAGTTGCCACTCATAGGGCTATTTGCTATCTTTCTTTATGATGGTCATTCTAGTAATAGCAGCTCCCCTATGGAAAGCCAAAAGTGTTCCTAAAACACTGGGGAATGCATTAGTTATATATAATGGGCTATATCATAAGGTATCATATAATCTGAAAAATCACAGTGAGCCTATGTAGCGGTCAGTGTGCAAGTGTTCCTCCCACAAGGAGCCAAGACTTTCCCGGTAGAGCATGGGATAGATTGAGGGGGTGGGCACATTCATTCCTTCAGGCTACTAGGGGACTGGCAGGTATGTAACTGTTCTGGTATAGTGATTGCATGCCCTGGGCATCATTGTATTCACACCTTAAGCAATACCCCTGGTGACTATCAAAGAGGGAGGGCACTTTACTACACATTAGATTATTATCAAGGGGAAAAAGGAATCCAATTTAATGTATTAGATAACTTAATTATTGTACAGAGTATACTGAATACCCTGTTGATACAGCTTTATTGCATCAAGTTGCATGTTATAACTGAATACTTATTGATACTTGGCTTTTCCTAACCTACATTGATTGGGTCCAGATACTACTGCTTTTCATTGCGCTTTTGGGGAATAACTGAGCATGCCCGATGTCTATAAACATCTTCCCAGGAGTCCCATTGCCATCCAAGGTATTGTTACAGAGAGGGGTGAAGTCGCAGCGTGCATTCAGAATTGGCAGTGACTAATGACTTCTCTGATGGCAGCCAGAGGTGGGCCAGTGTCTGTTGCCAGCCCAGCTTGGGGAATTCACATCTGTCCCCTAGGCTTTCAGTCCCAGGGGATATTTTGAATTAGATCTATCTCCTAGGGTAGTGCTACCAAATTTGAGCTACCTGTAGGCTGCTCCCAAGCCCCCCAGGTGTTCAGAAAAACCTGACTACTGTTAAACTACTTGAGCTCCTCTTTAATAAACAGGTGTTGGGAAAAGAAGAGCAGTAATTGAGTTAATGTAGTGGAGAAAAAAAGAAAAGTGGTTTTTATCAGTCAGTGTTATGTGACCAAGACTTCTAATAAAGATGGAGTATGATGAAAGAATACAGAGCCTGTACCACCTCTTATCCTGGGCAATTAAAGTTACTCCTTTGTTACATGTTGGCTCTGAAAAATGTACTCAACAGAGTGCACTACAGAAAACTTTTCTTCCTAAAAAATATTGTACCAAAAGTGTGTGCTGTAAACCATGTGCCCAAACAGATTCAGAGAGAAGTATCAGGAAAAAAAAAACCCAGGCAGTACATTTTAATAACTGGAATCCAACTATTAAATCATTTAATAAGAAATACCTGGTTTTGATTTTTAATTACTCTTGTAATCTACACTTTTACATAGTTATAATGAATGTTTATTTTGGTTATTTAGAACATGCAACACTTTCTGCTCTATTCAAATATACAAGTGTAATCATTTTCCAACTTCTTTGTTCTTAGATAAAAAGGAAATTGATCTTTATCTTGTGACGATTATGCTTTTTAAATGCAGCATACTGCAAATGGTATTTGCGTGGGTGACATTTCTATGCTTTCTCTCTTTTCTTCATGATGTTGTAAGGTTGTGGAAATGCCTTTGTCAGTGGGTGCCTCCCTGGTTCTCTGTCTGCACTTTCTGCCCTAAACTCTGACTCAGTGGGCTTCTGGGTGAGTAATCCTTCTTAACCTTTAAAATCACACAAAGCAGCTTCCGCTACCCCCCTCATGGACAGGATGGAAGCAGAGATTCTTGCCAGTGTGGCTACTAATTCTGCCAGGAGAAGAGGTGAGCGGGTGGCTAAGCACTTAACTTAGCTGACTTAGAGGAAGCTGACTGTGAGGCAGGACCTCGGGACTTCAGGGGATGAAAGAAATAAATGCCCTCAGCGTCGTTCCCTAGTCTGTGATGGTATCTCCCAAAGTGCCTACTTATACATCAGAAGCAGTTTATCCACCTTGTAGGAAGCTGTACTAGAACCCTATACCCATCTTAAAATAACAGTCAATGAAATAGGTTATCCCTTACCCTAGCCCAACACGCTTATGAATGGCAGGATGGTGAATAACTCTGAGTCACTGTTTGTTTCCCCCACACACACACACACACATTTCATTGTAGCCTGGTGATCCTTAACTATTAGAGGCCTCAGTCCCTAAATGGGGAGGAACATGAATCTCAGCATGGCTTGGACAGTGAAGATGTCAGTGGGAAGCATTTCCAGAACTCCTACTCTCACCTGCGGGGATTTCTCCTTTATATGGCCTCAAATCATAGTTAGTGTCTCAGCATCAAAGATTCATTGAATTTCTGGGTTGTAAAGGCTCTCAGCAGTCATCTAATCCAATTTCTACCTAAAACACGAGTCCCCTCTACAATATACCTTGACAAATGGTCATCTATCCTCTGCTGGAAGACCTTTGTATCAGGGATCTCTCTACCTCACAAAGCAGTGCCTTTTATTGTTGAACAGCTCTAATTATTAAGAAATTCTTCATACAGGATCAAAATATGCCTCCCTGCAAACTTCCACCTGGTGGTCCTACTTTTGCTGTCTAGAAATTGTTTTCCTAGGTCCCAGTCCTTATTTTCAGATGCAACGAATCTGCTCCCTTTGTGGGAATCTAGAACTTGATTATATATGTCTATGTATTTTTCTTTCATTAGACTCTTAAAGCTGATAAAAATCTTGTAAATCATCCAGTCCAATCTCCTAATTTTTTTTTTTAGATAAGGCAACTGAGGTTCATAGAAGTAAGATGATTTGCCCAGAGGCCCCAAATTGATAAGTAATAAAGTTGGTAGTTGACTCCAGGTCTCCTGGCTCTTAATTCAAGGGTCTTTCCCCTTCACCCCTACACTACTCTATTGCTGTTTCATCATGAAAATGAATCTTATTTCCCCAACTAGATTGAAAGACATTTAAAGAATAGAAACAATAATACCTTCTTCTTTTCTTATGGCCTTCACAGTGTCTATGGTAGGGTTAAACACATACCATTGCTTCATAGATGCTGGACAGACTAACCACTCAAGTCAACTTGACGAGAGCTAAACATCTGAGAAGGGGAAATAAGAATGGGAGGCATGGTGTTCGGAAATACAGGAGGAAAAGCCTTCCCTGAAGCAGCCTCACAACCAGTATGCAAAACAAGACTAACCCAGCACTGCACACCCCCAAAGTGTATTCTCAGCGTCAGTACGCTTTTTATAAACCAGGTAAGGCCATTAGGTGGCCTAGTCTTTCACCACATAATGAGAAATGAGGCTTGTAGACATTAAATATCTCTGAACAGCCTTCTGCTTTATTGATTCCTTGGGAAATATGCCACAATTATTTTTGAAAATAGATGGTGTATTTGTCTATCCTCTGAAGCAACTCAAACTCCAATAGACAAAGTGTCAGGAAAATATCAAAGAAAATGGAGGTGTCCATATTCCAAATAGATTTGGGTGAAAGGTGGTAGAACTCTGTAAAAAACTAGTGGAAATATCTTAGTAGACCATAATGGGTAGAAGATCAGGAAAGCAGCCAAAGTGATGAGAAGACTGGGATAAAACCAAAGCAGAAAAAACTGGAAAAGGCTGCTAGGAAGTTCAAAAGGGGCAACAGACCTAGTCTTTGGCTAGAATAAGAAAGAAGTGTTCAATGGTAAGTGTGATAAACCAGGGAATTGGAGTACATCTATATAGTCTGGGCCTCATTTCCGAGCCAGAGACACTGATTCAGTCACGTGATCCTGGCCTGTTAGGAATGTGCCAAGCCCCTCTGTTCCTGAGTGTGGCTTGGAATGCCCTCAATCTGTCCCAGGTTTCTCACCTGTATGTATTCTCAGATGCACCTTTAAATGGTGGGATGTTCGGAAAGTTTTCCCACAATAAGGGCAGTCCTTCATTGCCGATCCAAGGCTCCTATCTCTCAGTAGAGCTGGTGGCTGGACTCCGACAGATCTCCCAGCCTCTTCACCAATGTCTGCAACAGAGGAAAAACGTTCTCACATCACTTCAGCACATGTCAGAAGTTGTTCGCACCAAAACTGCTAACACAACACAAAGTTAAACATGTCAATACTACACCTGTCTATTTCATTCTTTAAATCTGACAGAATGCTGACAATTCATGTATTTTCTTGTTATTCTCTTAAATTATTTCATCTTTCCTATCATCTTTTTAAGCAGCATATGGTACCTTTATATTGAACTGAATTATACAAGAAAAGAAACAGCTGTGTCAGCAGCTGGTTTGATTTCTTCTTTTGCTTAGCTCCTATTAAATATTTTTTTGAAAAGTTTAAAATGTTAGTGTTTTGTTGAATCTGATTAATTTATAATATGAACTAGCTGGATAGTTTACTTTGTGATCAAAATCACATTTGCATTAAATAAAGCAATAAATGAAAAAAAATATGCCTCAGCTGAGTCCCACCAACATGATAAAACACACACACACACACACACACACACACACACACACACACACACACAGAGCTATTTTGGGACAGGAAAGAGAATTATCCAAACTGCTCATTTGTCCCTTGTAGTGTCTTCTATACATGCACCAATGCAATCTCTGGAATGGAAGGACAGAAAGTATGGAAATTCTGTTCCACAATTAGATGATGATAAACATATAGCGACATATTCAAAGTCATGTGCAAAAACTCAGCTGCAAAACTCCCATAAACTTACAGCCTCACAGAGTTAAATCTTTTTGCAGTGACTTGAACATTTTCCCTGCAAAGTATCAATACAAATTGTTTCTCCTGCTGTTATTTGTTATGCAACCCAAACCATTAGAAAATGGAATAAAATTTACATATCGCTGCCTTCTGCACAGAAATTATGGGACATAATAGTAAATAAAAGTGTTAAAATATTTCGGGGGCTGGAGGATATGTTATTGCAGCACCCGAGGTCTGACACCAAACAGCCGAAGGAGGCAATATTAGTAAGACAGGATGAGCATGGTAGCATCTCTGAAAAGGAAAGGCAAGAGAACAACTTTGTTTGGGCTCAGCTGGGTCTTCTTTGGGACTCTTCCTCGCATCAGAAGGACACAGAAGGTGAGCCCCTAGAGGGCTGTAGCAGGTTCAAAGAAAATGTATTTGTACAGTGCCCAACACAATATTGTGTGTTTGATAATGTCGGCATGAAGATGGGAATAGAACAGCTTCATGAGAACTGGTCTGAGGTTTCAGTTTTGCAAAGGACATCCGTCAGTTTTTTGGCACGAGTGACCAAGTGAAGGAGGGAAGAGTTCTCTTGTCTGTGAATGCTGCCCCTTTCTCTGGATAGAGAAGCATGAACTTCTTGTGCATGGTCCCAGGGACCGTGGCATTCTGAATAACGTGTTTGTCAGGGGTTTTGTATTTCTTGGACAATAATTTTGGTGAAGGAAATAAAATTTGAATTGTAGAACATCAGAGTCTCAGAGTCAGGAAGGACCCAAGAAATCTTCTCATCCAACAACTGCCCTCTACAAAATCCTGCACAAGTGATCATGAAGCGTCCACTTCAAGACCTCCAGTGAAGGGGAACCAGCCACCTCCCAAGGCAGATCATTCCCTTTTGGCTCGCTGAAAATGTTTGGAAGTTTTCTGTTTTCCTTATATAGAGCCAAAGTTTATCTCCCTATAACTTCCACAGAATTTGTTATGCTCCTAGTTCTGCTTGCTGAGGCTAAACATAAGTCTAATACTTCTACTTGGTTGCCCTTTTAAATATTACAAAAATCAGTTATCATGCCTGCCCCCTCCCTACATTTTCTCTTTTTCAGATTCCCTATTATTGGTTTCTTCATCCAGTCACCCTTACCATCCTGGTAACTCTTCTCTGGACCCACTCCAGTTTTTAGTACTTTTCCTAAAATATGGCACTCTAAATTGGGCACAAGAGTCCAACTGTGATCTGACAAAAGCAGAGAAGAGTGGAATTATCACCTTGCTCTTTCTAGATGTCATGCCTCTCTTACTTTGGCATAACATACCATTAATATTTTTGGCTTCCATGTAAGAGTGTGCTGTTAAATATTTAACAACTGTCTTTCTGGAAAATAAAAATGCAAGGCGCGCTATTAAGGTTAATCTACATCATCAACATTACATGATTTCTTAAGTCTAGATTTTTTTTCAATTTTTAACATTTTTATTTAAAGTCTTGGGTTCCAAATTCTATCCCTTCCTTCCTCCCCAGCTCTGTCTCTGAGATGGTAAGCAATTAGATACAGGTTATATATGTGCAATTATATAAAATTTTTATGTTAGTCATTTTGTTCAAGATTCAAATAAAAGAAAAAGAAAGAAAGTGAAAAATAGCATGCTTCAGTCTGTATTCAATCCATATCACTTCTTTCTCTGGAGGCAGATAGTATGCTTCATCATTAGTCCTTTGGGATTGTCTTGGATCATTGTATTGCTGAGAACAGCTAAGTCATTCACAATTCTTCACCAATTTTGTTTCTTCATCAATATCACTGTTACTGTGTACAACATTTTCCTGGTTCTGTTCAGTTCACTATGCATAAGTTCATGTAGGTCTTTCCAGATTTTTCTGAAATCATTCTGCTTGTCATTTCTTTAGCACAATAATATTCCATTACAATCATATACCACAGCTTGTTTAGTCATTCCTTAATTGATGAGCATCCCTTTGATTTCCAATTCTTAGCCACCACAAAAAGAGAGCTATATTAATATTTTTGTACAAATAGGTCCTTTTCTCTTTTTTTTGGATGTCTTTGGGACATAGACCTAGCAGTGGTATTGATGGATCAAAGGATATACACAGTCTTATAGCCCCTTGGGCATAGTTCCAATTTTTTGTTCAGAATGGTTGGATCAGTGCATTAGTGTCCCAGTTTTCCTATATCCCCTCCAACATCCAACATTTTCCTTTTTTGTCATGGTAGCCATTCTGATAGGTGTGAGGTGGTACCTCAGACTTGTTTTAATTTGCATTTTTCTGATCAATAGTGTTAAGTCTAGATAATTTTTTTAAAAAATTGCATCATGTCGTATGGTGTTTGCCATTTTCTGAAGTGTGATTGCTCACATTGAAAATTTCACAATCCAGAGCTTATTTGAATTGAGTCCAGTGTACCCTGCTTGTGTACGATATCATTAGCTTGATCTTGAAATACTACTAAAGCTACCAGTTGTGCTTCTTCCTTGGAAATTCATTCCAAACTTCTCCAGAATCCTTCCCATACAGATTATGTCCACCATTTAAAAAACTGATATAAATTCCTTGGAAATGTTTGATTATGAGTTCCATTGTAGCTGTCCATCTATGCCCACTCCCTCCTCCACTAAAAATAGTCAAAGTATCAAAGGATCAGCCATCTGAAGAATCGAGTAATGTCCCTTAAGGGGTTTACATGATTAGTTTCTAGTTTTTTATATGAGTGGAACTGTCCTAATTCACACCGAATAAAGACATATCTAAGTTTTGTTGTTTAGTTGTGTCCAACTCTTTATGGCCCCAATTGAGGTTTTCTTGGCAAAGATACTGGAGTAATTTGTCATTTCTTTCTTCAACTCATTTTACAGATGAGGAAACTGAGGCAAACAGGGTTAAGTGACTTGCCTCGGGTCACACAGCTAGTAAGTGTCCGAGACCACATTTGAACTCACAAAGATGAGTTTTTCTGAGTCCAGACCTAGTACTCTATTCATTGCGCCACCTAGCTGCTCCCACATATCTAAGTACACACAACTTATGGCCTAACTGACTAACCAGAGAGGGTGAAGAGGCACGTTTTTTAAAGCCAGACTCAAATGCCACCTCCTTCAGGAAGCCTTCATTAACTTCCTGGTCTCCCCACTCTTGTCTAATGTATTCATTACATGCCAATTTGCATCATGGCTTTCTGTGTTTGTATCTCTCTTACCCTTGTCGGATGAAAAGCTTCAGAAAGGAAGGAATTATAGATTATCTAAACTTGGTACATTCCCCAATACCTAACTGAAAGTTCTGCTCATAGTAGGTGTCTTAATAAATACTCTTTGAACTGCAGGTGAAAGTTTGCAGATTTACCCAGCTAGCATGGACCTCGATGGACTCGTGCTGATTGCCAAGCTTGACTGCTCAGAAATGAACATCTGGAATAAGACCCCTGTCTGTCCTCTTTCCCCCACCAAATATTATCAATCCGTCCTGCCAGAGCTAGTCAGCTTTCTTTGTGCTAGGAGCACTGGGTCGGCTTAAAACAAATATGAACCTGATTAAAATTCTGCACGTGTCCTCTTGGAATATAGTTAAGATAGACTGTTTAAGTTAGGAGGCCAATAACTGTCATTTTGAATTATTAGCAAGACTTAAGTGTACTGGATGTTGGCTTTCAAGGTAGAAGTGGGCAGGTGCTGACTTTACTTTTCAATTCATATGGCCTCTTCATTTTCCACAGTTTGTATGGAGAACATCCTTCCCAAAAGTTTTCTGCAATGATGGCCACTGTCTCTGAGCAATAGTGGTTTAGAGATTACCAAATGGAACCACAGTAGAGATAATAAACGGTGTATTTGGAGTTTAGGTTTCAATAAGTGCCCTGGGAACATTATGGATAAATATATAGATAACACTAACAAGGCACTCTGGAGGAATTTACAGAATAAGAGTACTAGTTATGTTTTGCTATATGTCACTCTAAGTGATTGCCTGTTATCTATTTTCCTTTTATCTTTCTATCTTGAATATGTGTGGCCCAATAAAAAAGAATAAATTTGTAAGATAAACAGCTTTCTGTGCAGATTTAAGAGTCTAATTTTCGCTTTACTCAGAACTGAATTTTTTTGGAGAGCCAGTAAGACTAGAGTTTACTCTACGACTAATCCTACTAAGAAAACAAACTCAAAACAACAATGAAGGATAAGATGTGGGTGGCCCTGAGAAGTATTCACAGAAACATAAAGCCAACTACAGCGGATGGCGGGCTAATCTTTATTCCAGTTGTCTTACAGAATTCTTTCCCATGTATGTATGTGTGCGTGCTTACACACATATGCACAGAGAAAGAGACTTATATGTGAGTACATATATATATATATATATATATAATTATTGTAGATTTATTGATATATATTATAAAATGTAAGATATTGTTAATATATTTTCCTATTATGGAAAGAGATGAGACTGAAGCTAACAGGAAGAGAGTGCCCTGCACATAATATAATGCACAGATATCACACACAGTACAACATAGAGCACAGTCCTAAGAATTTGATGCAAAGATGAATGGATCCCCTCTTTTTGGGTTTCTTCTTTCCCATGATGACAAAAGTACTTGCAGCTGCTCCTACCTAGAAGAAACTTGGTGTGCCTGAATTTTATTACTTCAACTGCTGTTTTACACAGTCAATCAACAGCATTTATTGGTCCTGGTTATGGACCATTTCTGACTCAATCTCCATCTTATTCTGATCCTTCCTGGGCAAGGATTTATAAAGGGAGAATGGAAGACATTTGAAAAATCACATTTGCAAACCCTCTATGACCAGGTGGTCATGATTATGGATGACTACATATAGAAAAAAAATCAATCGTTTCCTATGCTATATGTATAATTTCATGGATTCAACTAAACCACAGAGGAAAAGCAAATATTTCATTCAAAACATGCATATAAATACTAATTTACATTTACAGGTATTAAAGAAGATAACCGTTTTCTATATGAACATTTATATTACTTTTATACCAATTTCCCTATACATAATATGTATGCTTAAATAAAGAAAAAGGACAACTTGCTAGCATAGAACTCATTGTATATGTTTTCTTCCTCTGTCCAGTGATGAATTTGGAGTTACATTATCTCTAAGATCACTTTCACCTCCTGCAATCTATGGTAGCATTGTCCTGTGGACAATCACAGACAAAGGCATATATGTCCTTATTTATATATATATATATATATATGCCCTTTCCCCCCATGGACCTGAATATTTGCCATCTACCTAACAGGCCATGAATGAGCTCCCTGAGCTTTTGTTCAGTAGAATACCAAATATTTGCATTCATTCATTCATTGATGTTAAATCATCAATAAGTCTTTCACAATGTAGGTACCAGGATTGGGTACAGAATACAAGATGGGGAAATTAGAAGATATGACAATAGTCTACATGGACTCAGGTGTCTTCTTTTTTTCTGTATGGCTTTTAAGCATTTCCACTAAATAAGGTGTCACAATAGATATGTATTATTAAAGATTTAGAATACTGCGTTTATTAAGCACTGACTACGTCCAGAACTCTGTGATGGGCCCTTGGCGGGGAACAACGGTTAGCTGATAGTGACGGGCTTACATAGAGAATGATAAAAGGATAAGATACAAACATTGACTACAATAAATGATAATGGATGATGAGCACAGTAGAGAGATACAAAATAAAATGTCTAATGTGAGGTGGGAGGAAAACGGTTAATGTTGAGAAGGGATATTAGAGGAAAAAAACCTCTTGGAAGAGATGATATTTAAACTGAAATTTAAAGAACTGGTAAAGATTCAACATGTAAAGAGGAGGAGGAGGAATTTCTCAGCATAGAGAACAACATGAGCACTGTTGCAGAGACAGAGAGATGTAGATAGGACATGTTCTAGGAACAGAGACTATTCTAGCTTAATTGGAGCATAGGGCGAATGGAGGTGGTACAGTAGAGAGAGCATCAGGTCTAGAGTTAGGAAGAGATGAGTTCAAATTACCTTGAGATTTACTAGCTGTATGACCCTGGGCAAGTAACATAACTTCTATCTGCCTCAGTTTCCTAACCTATAAAGTGGGGAAATTAATAGCATCTACTTCCCAGTGTTGTTGCAAAGTTCAAATGAGATAATAATTGTAAAGCACTTAGCACAGTACCTGGAACATAAAAACCATTATACATATGTTAGCTATTATTACAAGGCTGAGAAGGTAGGGTTGTGGCAGATATGGAGGGCCTTGAAGGTCAGGTAAAGAAGTTTGAGCTCTACTCTGGAGGAAATGGGGAGTCACTAAAAGATTTTTATTAGAAGAGCAATGATTAAATCTATGTATAAGAAAGATTATTCTGGCAATGGCATTAAAGATGGATTGGAAGGAAGATAAAAGGAAGGTAGGAAGGCCTGTTAGGTTATTCCAACAGTTTACACATGGGTGGTGGCAATGGGAATAGAGTATGATTTCACAGACATCGTAACCAATAGGATATAATCCCAAGGTTGAAAACATGAAAGCCTGAGTGAATTATGGCACAGCAGATAAAAATCATGAAAGCATCAACAACATTTGTAGAGAAAGATGACAAAATTGGTTTTGGAAACGCTGGAATCAAGGAATGTTAGTGGGACACCCAAATGAGATATCCTCTAAATATCTAGAAATGATTACGATAGCTAACATTTATAGGACTTTAAGGTTTGCAAAGAATTTCATGTATATTATTTCATTTGATCCTCACAACAACCTCACAACAACACAACAACACTTAATTGAGTTAAGTGCTGGTATCTCCATTTTACAAATTAGGAAAGTGAGGATGAGGGTCACATTGCTAGTAAATATCTGAGAATTTGAATTCCTCATGATGCAACTTATCTCCATGATGTAGATATGCAGTTCAAAAGTTGGGTCAAGGCTGAAGATAAAGATTCTGGAGTCATTTGTATAATGATGGGAGTGAATGAGATTATCATCTGAGATTCCTCGGCTGAGGACTACAAGGAGCTCAGAAAACACAGAAAGGTTACATTCCTATCATGTAGAAACCTATAGCTTAGGATAGGCAACATATAATGAACACCAAACTATTGTTTGCAATCAAAAAATTTTTTTTCAGAGGAAATGGGGTGAAGTGACTTGCTCAGGGTCACACAGCTAGTAAGTGTCAAGTGTCTGAGGCCAGATGTAAATTTAGGTCTTCCTGAATCCAGAGCTGGTGCTTTATCCCCTGCGCCATCTAGCTTCCCCTCCAATCAGTTCTTAACTATACATACTAACAGAAGAGCCAGAAAGCCAAAGAAGTAGATCATAGGATTTAGTAAAAGAAAGAATTTTTGAGATCATTTTATCCAATCATTTCATTTTATAAATGAGGAAACTGAGGCCCAGAGAAGGGAAGGCAACATAGGTAGTAAATAGTAGAGCAGCAGAGCTGGTTTTCAAGCCTAAATCCTGAATCTAGTGTTCTTTCCACTGTACTGTCTCTAATCCAAAATTATTGATATTTACCTCTCAAATGTATTTTATGCTTGATGTTACCATTTTTGGAGGTGAGGGGACTTTGATGGGGGAAAATTCAAGAGCAGTTAATTATTTGTGCCCAAGGTGTGGGAGAGCCTTCTGAGCTCGTGTTCGTCTGATCAGCCCTAGTTGGACCCACAGTACCTGGACTCCAACATAGTGATGTCATTTTGGTCCTCTTCAAGGGCAAAGGACAATATCCAACCAGCAGTGGTACACATGCACATATTTATATAATATAGGCATATGTGCAACTGTGTGTATATCTTTATAGATTATATCTGTATATCCATATGTATATACATTATACACATATACATATATTGATAATGTTACAGATGAATTACACATGAGTGTCTTTATACTATACCTGTTTATACATATTCATATGTGAATACATAAACATGTACACATATTTGTATTATATGTGTATACACATAACATATTCCCTATATATATATATATAAAATATACATATACATACATACATACATATATATATATATATATATATATATATGTATGTATGTATATGTATATTATATATATATATATAATATACATATACATACATACATATATATATATATATATATAAAGAGGCTGAGACAAATACAAATGTGTATATATATATATATATATATATATATATATATACATATATATTATAGACAGAGAGAACAGAGTACTTGTTGTGACTATAATCTTATGGTTAGAAGAGACTTTAGAAGGCCTCTAATACAGTGCCCCATTGTAATCACAGAAGGTTCCTTAAACAGTCCTCCAGGAAAATCAATGCAATCAGAATCAGAGGCCTTGTCAGCCTCAAGTCCTTCATTTGACTCATCCATTGCAGGTGCCCTTACAAGGCAGCTTCCTCCTTTTTGTGGAAACATAGGTCTCCTCATGTGCAGCTATAAAATTTCCCCATAAGCCTCTTTCTCCAATACTCTTGTACTCCCCTACCATCCCAGGCCTGGCTGGACCATAAATGTCATACAGAGATGTGAAATTTTTAAAGTCAGATTTAGCTGAATAGAATGTCATTGGTAGGTTGTAGAAACATACTCAGGTTGACTAATGGTTCTGGAAAAGATGGAAAGAAGGAAGGAAGGAAGGAAGGAAGGAAGGAAGGAAGGAAGGAAGGAAGGAAGGAAGGAAGGAAGGAAGGAAGGAAGGAAGGAAGGAAGGAAGGAAGGAAGGAAGGAAGGAGGGAGGGAAGGAAAAGAGAGAGGAAAGAAAGAAGGAAGGAAGGAAAAGTTTTCTTTTAAAATTTTATGTATTCTCAGCTCTAAAATCAGATTCAGTAATATTATACAGCCAACTTCAATACAGTGCCTCAATGCATACAGTTTAGAAAGCATTCCATTTTTTAAAAAAGTAATGAAGTTGGTATAGTGAACAGGGAGTTACTTCAGTAACATTAAGGAGATAAGATGGTTATATATCTTGGCATTTATTAATTTATGGCATAAAATAGTCAGGGATATTTTTATTTCTGTGAAACTTTAAGTAGACTATGGGGATAGAGAGTATACTTTGTTGTGATGGGCTTGTGCTCAATTTCTGCACAATAATTCACATTTATAAAGCATTTTTTAAGGATTACAAGGTGCTTTTCTGTGCTCTGTAGTGTGCATTTTTACTTTACTAATGAGAAAAATGATCTGTTGACTATTAGCAGGTGAAGAAGCAGTTTAGGAGAACATTGGAAATCTTATTCTCTTTTTTATTCTTAACACAGTACAAATCTCTAAGCCATTTTCAGTGGTAAGGAAATATCTTGTGCTCCAGAGAAAGTCCATAGGAATGCATTTTTTATCTTGAAAATTTTAAGAGTTTTAGAGACAAGGAAGACTATTGTGCTTAATAACCTAATGGAAAACAATTATTTCTACATCAAATGTCATCTGTCAATCATCAGGCTCATGTTATTTTTGTAAACATTTTTAAATGTGTAATCATATTAAAGTTTCCCCTCAACATACAAAAGGATTATAATAGTATTATAAATAACTGTAGTTGGTTCCTTAGAATAAGCCACTTGCATCTTAGACTAATATCAATTTGCTGCCTCTGTTGTTTCATCAAAGCTTCAGATTTTACGATGACCATATACAGTCATGTTTAACAGTTCAGTATTAATATGGATTGGCCAGAGTATTTGTTTAAATGGATGGCTCTTTTAGAAACGGAAGAGAGGTTCACTAGTGGGAGAGAACCATTTAATCCTAATTTGAGTTTACTAAAAAATATAAGTGAAGCAATGTCTTATTCATTGGGATGAGGAAGCCGTGGGAGATATACCCATGTCAACTTTTCTTTGATTATGCTAAGACCTCCCTTGAAACTAACTCAGAATTCTGTAGAACTCCATTGACACATACTTGGTAAAATCTAACTTGAACTCCTTGGAATCATGGGAGTGGGACTACATGATAAATAAAGATCTAAAAAGTTATAGCTTTTTTTTAAGAAGGAAGAGGAAAAGAAGAATGAAAAGGATAGAGAGAAGGATGGGAGGGAGGGAAAAGGGAGAGAGAAGAGGGCAAGTGAGAGGGAAAGGGAGGGAATAAGAAAGAAAAGGGAAAGAAGGGGATAAAAAAAGAAAACAAAAAGACAAAAATTAAAATAAAGAGATTGATAAAATGAAAGAGATTCAAAAACAAAAGAGAAGAAAGAAAGAGAGGAAAAAGAAAGGAGAAAGAAAGAAAAAAGTAAAGGAAGAGAGAGAAAGAAAGAGAAGAAGAAAAGGAAAGAAAGAAAAAAAAGCTGCATGCTTCTTGGACATCATATAGCTTCTCTAAAGCAACATTTTGATGAGTTAAGTGAAAATGAATCAGAAACACATGGATTAAATTCCCCTTGAAATACACAAGGGTTTCAAAATCAAGCACCGAGGGCCAAATGTGTTTTGGTTTTACCAAATCTAATGTATTTTCAAAAGAGTCAGGGAAAGTTTGCAGGATCCCTTTTCTCTTGTCCGTACTTAAGGAGCCATTCTCTTTGGCCCTGAATAGGTTTTCTGATATAGGATCTTCTCTAAGCCCCTTCCTTTTTATGCTCTGGTCTTGGAGCAATCCTGACAGTCTGCAAGGTCCCTTTTTGGGGAAGTTCATGGCTCAAGGTAGGATCAGCAGTAGACCAATTTAGACAGGATCAGGCACTACAAATTACAGTTTTCATCACAGCAGACTCTTGTAGAAAGAGAACATTCAGATCCTAGGGAGCAGGCTCAGGACCCTAGATCAGACGGCACCAGATTGGGATCAGTGACTCCTCTGGTCTCTGTAACTTTGTCACAGCGGCATGGAAACAAGGTCAGCAACAGTATCTGCCCCAGGTCTGGCAAGAAGTCTCAAGAGATCCATGGGTAAGGGGCCAAGAAGATTCAGATACTCCCCTTAACCCTCTACTTTACCCCCTGTTTATACCAGCAACACTTAAGTGTTATCATCAACAAATAAAGAATATGAACAAAAGAGGCAGAAGAGTAGATTGGAACTGGAACCATAACATCTAATCCTGAAAGTCAACAAGAAAGGCATTTCCAGCCAGGGCCAGCCAATCAGAACCAATGCCTCTAACTGCAGAAGGGCTGCCTATTTGGCCTTCTCTCTACCCTGGAAGAGGGACAACAGGAAGACTCCACCACTGGAACACGTCAGGTTGTACCTGTAGAGACTAGGACACGTTCTATAGTGGGTGCCTGGAAAGTGGTAGATGTCATTAATTCCTAAGGTTTAAATGGCTGAGGAGCCATATTGCACTTGCATGATTCTTAGCCAAAATGAAATGACAGGAAAAGGAATGGAGGCCCCAGATGAGCACCGAAAGAGATTAATCAATAGTACCATACAATGAAACAGATAGCTTTAAAAGTAATCCACTCTCTAATTGCACATTGTAATTATTACAAAATATTTGCTATGCTTCTCTTTTTGTCATAACTTATAATTAACTACTGTTTTATAGAAACAGTGTGAACTATAGAGATGGTTCTGCTTTCAATGAAGCCACAAATTCCCAACAGGTTTCTAGGTAATTTATTTAAAATAAAAGGCCTTTTATTTTAAAATCCTTTTGAGATAATTCATTGACACCCCTCCCAAAAATATTTCCAGGGGAAAAGGCACAGTTTTGAATATCTCTTTCCTTGTCTGATTCATTTGAGATATTGTGGTACCTAACTGACTCTGGCATGAGCTGCATCACTTTTTAAAAATGCATTTGGTCAGTTGCCATTAACTTATAGAGCTGAGGTTTTCTCCTGGAAATCAAGCACATTGGAAAGGAAAAATGATGATTTGGAGATAACACATCCCTCTGGAGACTTTTTTTTTGCCATGTTCTTTTTTTAAACAAAGAAGACATCTTAAGCACCTTGCAATCTCTTTCATTTAATAGTTGGCAGAAGGCAAGTCCCTGATGAACATTGGCCTGTGTCTTTCTCTTTAACCAGCTGAGTGATCCAAGCTTTTAATATAGCCGTTCCAATTATTGTAAAAGTCATCTAGTACCTTATAACCACAAATATTGACAGTTTATTGCACAACACATTCATGACATTTGAAGGTCACACCATACATAATACATACTCTTTTATAAAAGTGTCTGGAACAAAGAGATACACGCTAAGCAATTACCCCTCACTGTTTGTGTGTACAGTTTTCAGCTTACTGCAAGCAGCACATGAAGCACATGCCCCATTTTAAATAATCTATTAAGGCAGCATGTAGGAATTCATGACAGATCCTTATTAAATGGCGTGTGTATAAGCTGTGGTCGGATTGGATGACATATGCACTGAATCTAGGCAATTCTCTTCCACTGAATTGAGATTACAAAGCTGCTTGGCCATCTAGATCACTGCCTCACTCCACAATCACCAACCCCTTCCCCCCAAGGCCCCTCAGCAGAATGGAGTTAGAATATGTACTCATTTTTACCTTTGATTTACATGTGACCAAAATAAAATTTTTTAAAGGGCATCTCATACCAGATTCAGATGCTTCTCTTGCCTTCAATAACTTAGGTAGTGATTATGAGTTTGATAATTGAAAGATGGAGAGATAGACATAAATAGACATGGCCTGAATGGTCCTGGGCTTCTTTTGTTGAGAGGTAACTGGCAATAGGATGACTGGGCAGGGTAGAGAGTCTTAGGACATTAGAGGGAAGAATTATTAGTTTATCTGGTCCAAACCCCTTGCTTCATAGAAATAAAAGAGAAACAAATGAAAAAGTGTCTAAGTTCACATAGTAAGTTGGTGGCAGGACCAGGAATAGAACCCAATTTGGTATTCTCCAGTACACCACCCAGTCTCCAAAGAAATAGAAAGCAATTAATAAATACTTTTCCATTCATTCATTCATTCATTCATTCATTCATTCATTCATTCATTCATTCATTCATGTATATTCCTTCATTCCAAAGACAGCCTTTAGAAAAGCTTGCTGATTCAAAAGAAGTGCTACTAGCTACCTAGTAGTCTTGCTCTTTTAAGGGATTCTCTCTTTCTCCACATTTCCCTTCCCACACTTTTTATCTTTTCTCCCTGCGTTCTCTGGCAAGGAAACCACCCAAATCCTCCTTTGTGGGACTACAGAAATAAGAACTTCTTACCACATTGGCTAGTGAATGTTAAAACTTTTCCTTTTCTTTTTGGGGGTGGTAGGGGACAGACCTCTAATTTCATTTGTGTAGTGAATTCCCAGTGAGGCAACAACCTTTGCTAATGGAAATCAGCAACACCCTACAACTGACAGTCTTGGAAAATCATTAGGGGACATTGAGAGGTTAGATTGGTTGCTCAGGACCACACAATTACTATGTGTCCAAGGTGGTACTTAAACCCAGGTCTTCTTGACGCACAGGCTGGCTCTCTAACCTACATGTTATGTTGCCTCTCAGAGGGGTGGGCTTGGGGCTAAAGATAACCCAGCAAGACCTATGATCTGTCATAACTCACCAATGCCTACTCATTCTATGTAACTCACTCTGTCCCAAAATGAAAAGGAGGATATGAAGCCGTTCAGGAAAGAGGTGGGTATGTTGGTGAGGAGGGTGTGATGGTCAAAGAATTTTTTTTTCCAAAGCACCTACACAGCTGCTGTTTTGAGTGCCCTTATAACTGCCATGAAGTACCAAAGGCAGGATTGGAAGGAAAAGTTTGGGATCTAATGAGCTGAGAAATACCTGAGGGTAAGAGTAGATGTGGTTCTTTCGGCCACAAGCCCCATGATTAGCTTTTGTAGGGAGAGTGGGATGCAATCACCAATCCCTTGGGATTAGGCCACAGCCCTCTGAGAGTTAGGTTCACTCTCACCTCCTACTTTTGAGACTACTGTTGAAGCCTACAGGGAATGGGCCAGAGGACAGATAAGTTTTGATGGAGGATACAAGTGGCATGCTCACAAATTGACATCACCCAGAATCTGAAGTGTAAGGCACCATAGGATGAAGGAGGGGCGGTCAGGGGCAGCATAAAGGTACCAGTTACTCAAAGATATGGAGATTCCAGCAGAGGAACTGGATGATGCTTTTAATGTAAACCTTTTCTGTTTCATGATTTTTTCTCTTGGACTAACCCTGTGCTGATGTAGTGACTATCTCACCTTGGTCTAGAATAAAGAAATACGTAACCTTCCTGAACAACCCAGTTTGGAGAAATGCACTCCCAAATTCTGAAGACAAAACTTTGCAAGATTCCTATAAGATACAGAGAAAGGCCGATGCATAATGAGAAGGAACTTCCAGGGCTGTGCATCCATAGCCATAGATGAAGCAGCAGGTCATTAGAATTTACACCAACCCCCTTCAAAGCCTCACTAATAGCTGCTATTTCAAAATATATATGTGCGTGTGTTTATACATAGCCTTAGAATTGTAATAAAATAGAGAAACAACAGGAAAATCCTAGAGATGATCAAAGGTCCCTCAAAAAGTAATTTTATTTTGATTTCTCAAATGGAATCCCTAAAATTTAAGACACAGGGCCAAAATGATTTCTATAAAGAAGACATGTTTATTAGCATTAAATCCTGGGAAAGAGGGTTTCTTTATTAAAAAAAAAAACCCATCCTGAAGCTGAAACTCATACATATTGGTATGTGCCTGTTTCTTTAAGAAGCTATTCTCTGTTTTAGAGGGTAGCATCTAAGACAGAGAGCCCACGTGATCATACAGTTGCTATGGTAAATATGCATTTTTTATTGAAGAGTAAACAGTGGCAGAAAACAAGTGTCAATTGTCAGCTCTTAAGTTACTGCTGTTTCTGCGCTGCAGACTTATCTAGCCCTTTCTTTTTCGTTTGAGTAGATTTATGTGAGAAACGAATTTGGTCAAGATTTAATTTTTTTTTTTTTACAAAATGCCCAGTCCCTGGAAGACCATCCAAATATTTTAGCTGATACATAAAAAAAAAACCTAGAAAAAAATCAATCAAAGGATGCATGTGTTGTATAGCACATTGATCTTTGTAAACAGCTAATAAAAACTCCAGACCTATCTCTGATCTGATGATGTCATCATGCCAGCCATTGTTTGGGTACATGTGGGCACAGCAAAACCCAAGGTGGGACCTGAGGTTTTCCTTTCTGGACCAATATCAATAGCTGCTGAGGTGGAGAGTTCATAGGGCATCCTCTCTATCCAAAGAAGAGTTAGATATTGATTAATGTGGATATGACATTTTGAGGACAGAGTTCTCCTCCCCCAGACATTAATAATGACTACCCTTTCATAGAGTCAAGCATGAGACTAGATTCTTTTGATACGTACTGCTTATTCCTCCCTCAGACGGTCCCAATACTGGCATTCTTAATAAAATTTAAAAGCACGCTAAATATGGGCCTTACAAATAAGAAACACATTGGTCCTTATCCTCGGTCTCCCTGAAACTTTTTGAAAATCTTAGAGATTCTTTCCATCTAGTCCCACAGACTGAGGTTTGGAGTCATTTTTCAGATTGCACTTAATTGCATGGGCATTACCAAGAAATTTTGAAATATGCATATAGATACAAAGATGAATAGCAATAGACCACAGCCAATACTGATTTCCTTTCTTTATCATGTGTGTATATATTTGAGGAGAAACTATGACCAGAATAATCTTCTGAAAGTATTTTTGGGAGGGCTCCTGATGCTGCATTTCCTAGAGCTCACTAATCTGTTGTCATTGCAGCCTTCCGAGAGAGTCCTAAAAGGGGGGGAGGGGTGGTGGAGAGGGGCTGTGCAGAAGAATGAGTGGAGCTATTTCATCAATCAGTTGACCATTTATGTGACAGGGTGACAGAGAGGATAGAAAGCCTCTGACACATACATTCTGTGTAACTTGGGGGAAGTCAGCCTCTCAGCACTTCAGTCAACTCTCTAAGACTTTAGGTTTAAGAGAAGGTGCAACCTGCATTGGTAGAGGGAGTTATCTTAACAGGAAGTTCCTAGTATCTGTAAAATCATAGGGCCAGTCCCTATCCTATAAGAATATAGGATTATTGTAACTATAATATCTTAAAACTATATTTTATCATACATTTTATAGAACCTATATTCCAAGGACGTACCAGTTTGTCATGGTACTGAATCCCATCAAAGAGTCCAATGTGTATGTGCAGGTGGGGGCTGCAGTGACATGGAGGGGGCGAGTTGTTAGGAGGAAGTGTTACCAAGCACACATTACTGCCCACCAGATACTGTCAAATTCCTGTAATTTCTGATGTTCTATCCAACGTAATACCTGATGCAAGAGTGAACAGTAAAGCAGACTCTATCTTTGCAAAACTGCATATCACACCTCCCTCAAATTCTGGAGTCTCACAGTGATATTCTCATCCAGGGATCTGGCATGCTACAAACACAACAGGGTGCATTCGAATTTTTTTTAATGTGAGATTTTAATCCTTAAGTGATCTTATAGTGAATAAGGAACTCACACTCAAGGAAACTCACCAGCAAAGGGGGACAGAAGTGGAGAGGGGGAATTGGGGAGGGCAAAGAAAGGGAAGTGAAGGAGAGAGACCTCTGTGAAACTTGCACTTTTGCCCTTGGTTAAGAAAATTAAGGGGTCTTTTATAGGGCCTCTCACCATTTAATTCAGACTGTCTCTCCTCCTTCAGCAGCAGCCTTAAGAGGATACCAGTTTTCACTCCAAAGCAAAAGATGATTGGATGCTTTAAATGGCTATTGTACTTCATCAAGGGGTGAAGGAAGATCTTCTTACGTGATGTGATAACTTTGTTAGAAGTTAGAGAACAGAAAAGCTCTGAATTTCTATGGGAATGCTGTGCTTTGCCATACTTGAGGATGAAGCCATTAATGGGCCAGTCCATGGCTATAAGCCCCTAAGAATATCAGAATGGCCCCCTTGGTTTAGTTTCAGGGCCTCTCCAGACCAGGATTCTGACACTGCTAGGGACACCAAAGAAAGGATTGTAAGAATCGTAATATTTCAGGATCTTAAAATTGGGAGTAACCTCAAAGAGTCTAATTTTCCCTAAACAAGACTCGTTTACACACCACACCCAACAAATGGCCACACAACCTTTGCTTCACGACCTCAAGTGGAAGGGAACCAACCTACTGTCTCCAAAGGTAGCCCCATTCCATTGGTGGAAAGCTCTAGATTTTAGAAAAGGCTTCCTTACCTCGAGCCTAAATTTTTCTCTTTGCAGCCTTCCCCTCCCCTGACCCTGCTCCTACTTCTGCCTTTTGAGGCCAAGTTGAATCCCTTTTTCACATGAGAACTTTTCAAATACTTGAAGATTGGCTATTATGTCCTCCCACCACCAAGGCTTCTTTAGGCTAAAGATCTTCACTTGCTTCAAATGATCCTCACCGGACATATTCAAGGCCTCTCACTACCCTCACTGCCCTCCTCCAGACACCACTATTCCTAAAACATGATATCCAGAAGAGAATACAAACCTCCAAAGGAAGTCTGACCAGGAAGACAATAGAACAGGAAGATTTCTTCCTCACCCCAAACACTGTACACCTTTTAATGTAGCCTTAACTTGCACTAGATTTCTTGGCTTCGCCATTACACTGTTGACTCATCTTTCACTTAAAGTGAATGCAACCCCACTCCACCCTCCAGGTCTTTTTTCAAGTGAACTGTTGTCTATCCATTCCTCCACTTCTTTCAGGTATAAGTTTAGTCTTTTAACACAAGTGTAAACTTTACATTTATTTTTATTAAATGTCAGTTTATCCAGTTAAGCCCAATATTCTAGATATGTCATCCAGTGCATTAGCCATTTCTCCCAGTTTTGTGTTGTATGCACATTTAACACACATGCTGTCTATACCATTATTCAAATCCATTGATAAACATGTTAAAAAGCACAAGATCAAAAAAAGATACCTGGGGCACTGCATTGAAACCCTTCCAGGGTAGCATTGACCAATTAATGTCTATTCATTGGGTCTGGTTACTGAAGCAATTTGACTCCTCATGACTACACCATTGCCTAGCCCACATCTCTCCTTATCAAGGAAGGTAACATGATTAGCTTTGTTAACTGCTTTGCTAAAATCTAGAAAAACTTTCTGTGGTATTCCTCAGTCTACTACTCTCATATATCTGTCAAAAAAAAAAAAGGAAATGTTTAGTGACTCCACTCTTGATGAAGCCTAATAAACCTTTCAATAAAATATTCTAGAATTTTTCAAGAATTGAAGTTAAGTTCATAGGCCTATAGCTTTTGGATGCCATTCTTCCTCCCATCTTCTTTGAAGATTAGGATAACATTTGTCCCTCTCCAATTCTGTGGTTCTTCTCTAATTCTCCATGGATGTTCAACATCTGGTCGTCCTCCATGATACAAAGCGTTAAAAAGTCAGAGTCAGAAGTCAAATAACCCTTTTCTTTTTCTTCATAACTCAGCATGAATCGGTCATTAATTACTTTATATAAAACTTCTATATAACTTTTTTCAGTCCATGGAATCTCTCAGAGAAATGAATTTTATAAGGTTACAATTACAAAATAAAATTTGCTTCTTTCAAGTTTCATGAGGTGGTCTGTTCATTTTCACACTCTGGGATTTGCTGAACAACAAATCCTTCCCCTTCATGACTTGGTAGAATTCAAAGAATCAATGAATGTTAGAGATAAACAGCATCTTATATATCACCTGTTCTAATTTCATTTATAGATGAAGAGCTAGTATTTATATACCACTTTAAGGTATGCAAAGAGTGGTATAAATACTATCTCATTTGATCTTTATAGCAACCCTAGAAGATAGCTGCTATTATTATCCCTATTGTACAGATGAAGGAACTGAGGCAGACAGAATTAGGTAAGCTACTTGCCCACAGGGACACAAATCCTTATACCAGCACATGTGAGGCTGTATTTGAAATCAGGTCCTCATGAAATGGCATTTTTATAGCACTTTAAAGTGTGGAAAGTATTTCAAGGTATTTTAGCTCATATAAGCCTGAGAACAACTTTGAGAGGTAGGTACGATAGACATTATGATGCCCACATTACAGATGAGGGTTGGATCTGGGAGTCATCTACATAGAGATAATAAATACACACATAGGGGATGAGAGAGAGAGAGAGAGAGAGAGAGAATACAGAGATAGAAAGAGGAGGGTCCAGGGATTCACTCAGAAGGGGAAAGGAAGGTGATGATGATCCTGCAAAGGTGACTGAAGAATAGTCACGAAGACAGAAAGACTAAAATAATCCAGATTTAGAGCTGAAAAAAAAAAAGACCTTAGACCCACTCCCTCTTAATTTTAAATATGAAGAAAGTGAAACCTAGAGAAGTTAAATGCTTTGTAGGACAGCTTTGCAGTACAGTGGATAGAGCACTGACCTGGAATCAGGAAGACCTGAGTTCAAATCTGGCCTCAGACACTTACTAGCTGTGTGACCCTGGGCAAGTCACTTAATGCTACTTCCCTCAGTCTTCTTATCTGTAAAATGAGCTGGAGAAGGAAATGGCAAATCACTCCAGTATCTATGTCAAGAAAAACCCAACTGGGGCCACAAAGAGTCAGATACAACTGAAATGACCTAACAACAGCAAACATACAGGTACTAAATGGAGATTCAGGATTTGAACTTGAATCCTCTGACTCCAAAGCCATGGCATGCCATTTTTAATCTGCATATATAGGAGGAAGCAGTGCCTTTTAAATCCAGGGAGGAGAAAATACCCAGGAGGAAGAAGTGGTCAGGGATGTCAAACACTGCAGAGACATCCAGAATGATGAGAACTGTGGAAAAGTCATGGGATTTATCAATAAAGAGATCATTAGGGAGCTTGGAGAGAGCCATTTTGGTTTAGTGGAAAGGACAGAAGTTAGATTGAAGGGGCTGAGAGGTGAGGGGAAGGTGGGAGAGTAGGGCAATTTTTTGGGGTTTGTTTGACAAGAAATTTGACAGTGGAAGGGATGAGAGATCTAGAGAGACAATTTAAGGGGCTATTAGGATTAATTAAAGATTTGTTTTAAGGTAATAGGAACATCTAAGCATGTTTAGAAACAGCAAGAAAGGATCCAGTAGATAAGGAGAGATTGAAAAATTAGGGATAGCGGGGTGAAAGGGGATACATTGAAGGGGCCAGAAGGAGAAAAGGTTAAGAGGACAAGTGGGAGCCTTGGTAAGATCAAGGGTCACTTCTTCACTAATCATTAAGATTCTTGATGGAAAATGCTATCCACATACAGAGAAAGAACTATGGAGTCTGAATACAGATGGAAGCATACTATTTACCCTCTTTTTTTTTTGTTTCTTCTCTCTCATGGTTCCTCCTATTGGTTTCAATTTTTCCTTACAACATGACTAATATGAAAATACATTTAATATGAATGTATATGTAGAGCCTATATCAGATTGAACAACATCTTGGGGAGGGAAAGGGGAAGGGAAGGAGATGACGCTGAGGTTATCTGAGGTACAGACTTTGTAAGAAAAAGAAATTCCTGATGGTCGTGCATAATTTTCTTAAAGGAAAGTGAAACAAGGTCTCCTGATAAGGGGGAGGTTGGAGAGTAATGGTATAAAGGGTTGAAGAGTGAGTTCAATCAAGAAATATTCTAAGAACTGGCATGCAACAGTGCTAGCCCAAGTGAGATTAAATAACATAAACTTGCCGTGGATCCAGGCAGAAGAGTAGTGTGGCTTCTCCTGCCTCCACACTTCCCCCGAAGGTAGAAAGCAAGAGAAATAGAGTTATAGCTCAGAAAGGGAGGAACAGAAGTAGGCTAACAACATGGTAATGCCTTGGAGGGCAAAAGAGTGTAGAGGATAACTGATTCACCGTAGGGGCAAGCTTTTGGAGAGATGAAAATGAAGTGAGAGTAAGGTTAATGACCTAGGAGGGCGAGGAGCAGGGGAAGGACTGGAGATTTGGGTGAAGGCAGTTTAGAAGGGATAAGATACAAGTAAAGATGGAGGGAGCAGCTAGGTGATACAGTGGATAGCATGCCAGGCCTGGAGTTAGGAAGACTTGAGTTCAAATCTGACCTCAGACACTTACTAGCTATGTGACCCTGGGCAAATCACTTAACCCTGTTTGCCTCAGTTTTCTCATCTGTAAAATGAGCCAGAGAAGGAAGTGGCAAACCATCCTAGTATCTCTGCCAAGAAAACCCTTAAAAAGGGATTGGACACAACTGAAAAATTATTAAAACAGAAAAAGAGGAAGCAGGAGAGAGGAGAGGAGTTTGTGGTCAAATAAGGGAATTTCAGAGGTAGCTAGGAACTGTGAAGGAGGAACAATCATGGAATAATGAGATCAAGAGTATGACTATTGGGGCAGCAAAGGTGTAGATAATGAGAACTGAGATTTAAAAATTAGAAAGTAAGGAGACAGCTTTGTGTGCACTGA
This sequence comes from Phascolarctos cinereus, assembly GCF_003287225.1. Classification (NCBI taxonomy): domain Eukaryota; kingdom Metazoa; phylum Chordata; class Mammalia; order Diprotodontia; family Phascolarctidae; genus Phascolarctos; species Phascolarctos cinereus. The sequence goes on along the minus strand of NW_027555625.1, from coordinate 288,777,217 downwards.
AGCTGTCAAATCTAAACTTTGTACTGTCTTTACCAGATGGCACAGCGCTCAACACAGTAGGACCTGAAGAGATGTTCTTTGTTTGTTTTTCCATTAGATTGTGAACTCCTTGAGAACAGAATCCAGTTTTTCCCTTCCTTTGCATCCCTGGAGCTCACCCTGTGCCTGGTACCTAGCAGGTTCTTAATAAATCTTTGTTGACTTGCCTTTTGGTTTCCAGTTCCCTTCTCAATGACGACCAATGTACACCTAGACTCATGGGATCTTCTCGAAGTTTATCCCTTTTTGGTTGGCACTTCCTTTTTCAAGAATGTACCCAGTCTGATACTGGAGCCCCAAAAGGCCATTACCCCACCTGGAGGGCCCCTGAGAATCCAGTGCTGAGCTCTAGCTTTGCTCTGGGGCAAGTTGGGGGGGGGGGTAGAGTAAACTTTGGGATTGCTTGAATCCTGGAGTCTGGCCGATATGTTCCTGCAAAGGAACAACTTTTCAGAGACAGGTCAGTGTAGCAAAACACCACAGGGCTCAGGAAGACCTGAATGCAAATGTTGCCTCAAACATTTGCTAGCTCTGTGACCCTGGGAAAACTGCTTAATCTCTCCTGGCCTCAGTTTCTTCATGTGTAAAATGAAGAGGTTGGACCTGATGAATTCTAAAGGTCCTTTCTAACTCTAACTCTATAATCTTGTGAACCTCTGGGCAAATCCCTAAATTCCAGGTGAGAGAGCAAAGCTTCCGAGGCAGCAGGTCACAATTGCTCCAACTCCCAATTAGCTCCAACTGCAGCCTAGAACATCATTCTAGGATGGAAGAGTTAAGCACCAGGCCTAGCACGCAGTAAGCACTTAATAAATAATTATTCAATTAAAGTGCCAGGTATTTAGTATAGTCACTCTGTGCCTTTTGTTTCTCTGAATATCTTCAGTTGAAGTCATTGAAGGTGTGAAAGAGAAAGTGTGGCTAGCCATCCATTGTAGGGGTTTGTCCTGCTCCCACATGTATGGAATGAGTCACCACAGACGGGAAGAGCACCACATTTCCCCAACTGTGTGACATTTCTTCTGCATCCCTTTAAAGAAAAGGAGTCAGACTTTTAGACACAGGGCAACATGTCTTAGCTACATTAGACATCGCTTGTTTTATTCTGAATGTTGGAAATGGTTTTCTCCTCTCCCAAAGCTCTTTCACACCAATATTCAAAGTGATGTTGCATACACAGTGCACACAATCCCGAGATGCTAATTTCCATCCCATGACTGAGAGTGACAACTAAATGTTGCAAGGTTATTCAAAATTCCTGCCCCTTATCCTCCTACTTCTCCTTAGGGGGGAATTGCATAGCAATGTTTCTCCTCATCTGTATGTTAAAGCACGAATATAATCCACCTATCATGATTGCAATTTTTGGAATCAAAACTGTGATCCAAAACAGCAGTGTGATCTACATTTGAGCCACATACATTATAATAAATTAAGTCAAAGAAAGATTCTGCATTAAACATCTCTCTTTTCTTTTAATACTCTGTAAGGACACTGAATCTGCATACATTCGGACCAGCAGACCACACTAAAGTATCCTCTTCTAATATACCTCCCAGGATAGTAGTAGTAGGGCAAAGGAAAATGTACAGTGTTCAACTATAAAGTGGGATGTGTGTGTGTGTGTTTCAACTTGGTTTTGGCTTTCTAGGTCAAAGGTACAAATCCTCCCCAGGTACTTAGCTGTTTGAATGTTTTCTCCCCTCTCAGACTGTCAGCTCCTCCAGGGCAAGCCCCATCTTTGTCTTTTGCCCTTCTTTATGTCCCCAGCATTTAGCACAGTGCCTGGCACATTGTTAAATGCTTAATGAATGTTTGTTGACTGATTGCCTGATGAAGTAATGAAATGAAATGTGAAAGCCAAGAAATGAAATATGACTCAAGTGCAGAATCCCAGAGCTTGAATTTTTCCCTCATAATCACAACAATAATGAGAATACCACAGTGGTTTTGTAGAGCACTTCAGAGGTTACCAAGGACCTTCCTAGCCATCATCTCATTTAGTAATGGAACAGATCAGAGGGGAAAAGTCATTTTGTCCAGCCCCCTGCCCTCATTTGCCAATGATCCTCTATACTCTTTCTTTTTTATTATTATATTTCTTCCAGGAAGTTCACTCTTAGTCACTTTTTCCTTTATTCTGTCCCTCCCAAAGATCAGAAAGTTGCTTCAGATGGTCAATCAAAATCTCTGCTGCTATGAATTAGGTAGATTGTTTCTCATTCAGTTTTCTATGCACATAGATAACAACTACTTAGCATCCCTTTTCTTAATTGGGCCTATTTTCCATTGCATATTTTCCTTTGTACAAGTAGGTCTCCCATTTAAAAAAATAGTTCTTGAAGATTGCTGAATGAGTCATGGGGCTAGTCAGTGAGCAGGTGGCCAGGACTGAAATCCTAGGACACAAAAATGCTTCTAAGAACCCATTTATTCCTCTAGAATTCTGCTCCTCTTCAGATTGCTATTATATTTGGAAGTGACTTGGTTATTGCTATTATATTTGGAAGTGACTTGGTTAGTTACCACAGAAGCTAATAAGAGGCTCTAGAACCCTGCCTTCCTAAATCAGGAACCTTTACTAAAAAAACCAAACAAAACAAGACAATCACGGAGCTTAAAGCTCAGCCTTTGTCTGTCATGCCAGGTCTATTTCCCACTCAGAGATAGCCCTTGGTGGCTGCTAAGCTGGTAAACTTCTGCATCAGAATTAATCAAACAATAAGCATTTATTAAACTCCTGCTATGTGCCAAGCATTGTGCTGGAGACACAAGTACCAGTGAAACCATCTTTGATCGCTAACATTCTTTCAAAGGAGACAATATGGGGAGAGGTTAAGCAAAAAAAGGAGGGGAGCGATGGAAGCACTACCAATTGAGTAGGGGATGGGATCAGGAAAGATTTCATATAGAAGGTAGAACCTGAGTTAAGACAGAAAGATGTGGGTTCAAATGTAGCCTCTAACATAGCTGTGGAATTTCAGACTAAGTCACTTAACCTGTATATGTGTGGCTTTGGCAACTAGGATTTGTCTATTAATTAAATCATAGATGGTTCAGATCTTCTGTTATCAGAGGATGCTCCCACATAAGCAAAATCCCAAATGATATATGTATGTCACAAGAAAATGATAAGCACAATGGGCATTGTGAAGGCTTCAGAGGAAGATGAGAAGCATGTTATAATGGCAGCCAGTGTGCTTTGATTCCTCCTAAGGATACAAAATGCATTTAGAAGCCATCAGACCAGCCACCACTCCTTCAACTGTATTTCAAAGAGAGAGAGAGGTTTACTACAGTCAGATTCTAACCTCCAGGGAGCCCATTGTTAAATTTTCAGTAGGCGCATTTACATCTTGGAAATTGGAAAACACTACAAATCAGGACATGATTTATTATTTTGTTGATTGTTTAGACTTAAGGTTAATGGAGAGAATGTTAATAGAACAGATTGAATTTTTTAAAAAATGTCCTGTTTACATTTTTTTTTTGAGAGCCAGTTGTTATACATCGAGTAGCACATAGGCCTCCAGGAGGAAAGACTGAATAACAAAATTCAAGAGCAACTTGAATGAGTCAGTCAGGTGAATAGAGAGCTGGCCCTGAGTCAGGAAGACCTGAGTTCAAATTCAGTCTCAGACACTTATTCATTGTGTGACCCTGGGCAAGTCACTTAACCTCTGTCAGCCTTAGTTTCCTCATCGGTAAAATGGGGAAAATAATAGCACCTATCTCCCAGGATTGTTGTGCAGATCAAATGAGATAATATTTGAAAAGTGCTTTGCAAATTTTAAAGTATTATCTAAATGCTAGCTGCTATTATTATTGTTGTTATTATAATTATTTTTTTAAAAAATATATTATAGGGTTCAATTATTACAGAGAGGAGGAAGAAATCTCCTATGGCTCAAACCAAGACCCTGCCTATGGAAGAGAGAAGCTTTGATTTTAAATCTGTTTTCAAATCCCACCTGTGGTACTCACTGTTTCTGTGACCATGGGCAAGTTCTCACCTCTCTGAGCTTTAGTTTTCTTTTCTGTAAAATGGGGATAATACCAACTACAATGACTGCCTCATGGGACGGGTATGAGGTTTAAATGAGACCAGGTCAGCAAGGTGGTTTGCAACCATGAAAGCTCTTCACAAATGACAATTACTGTTTCATTGCCTTGGAGACTTAATAAACATTTGCTGATTGACTGATAAAGTACTTAAAGCATTGAGGGATGGTGGCAGTCAGCTTTAGTGAGGGAGTGCCCACACCAATGATCTAAAGGATCTTTTGAAATCTTGAAGGAAACTTGACTGAATCCCCAAGATGACTCTGACCTGTGACTCAGGCGGTCTTTTTCTGTCCCCCTGGACACTCAAGGCTCATTTCCACCTCTCTGCCTTGACTTGCTTTTCTGATCTTCCTTGCTGATTTTATAGATTCTAACCATTCTTTAAGACCAAGATCACGTACCAGCTCTTCCAAGAAGCCCCATGTGATTGCCTGTTCTTTTTTTCTCTGAACTTTTATTGCACATATAACCCTACAATTTAGATAACAGTGAAATACTATTTTACATTACTCTCTGGCGTTACTCTTCTCTCTCAGATTGGATTATGGATTCCCGGAGAACACGAGTTATGGTTTGTTTGTTGTTTTGTTTTTTGCTTTTTTCCCTTCTGTTACTTCTATGACGTCCAGAATGGTAATGGATACGCAATTGTGTGTGTGTGTGTGTGTGTGTGTGTGTGTGTGTGTGTGTGTGTGAATTGAACCTGTGATTCCATGGGTACAGAAAATTCCTAGTACAGAACCTCCCTTTATGAATACAGTTGGTACCTAGCTTCAGAGCAGCTAGGTGGTGCAGTGAATAGATAGAGCACCTGGCCTGGAGTTAGGAGGATCTGAATTCAAATCTGACCTCAGACACTTGCTAGCTGTGTGATCCTGTTTGCCTCAGTTCCTCATCTCTCAAATAACCTGGAGAAGGACATGGCAAACCACTCTAGTATCTTTGCCAAGAAAACTCCGAACAGGGTCAGGACAAGTCAGACATGACTGAAACAACTGAACAACAAAAACAGTCTGTTCTGCAATTTATAATCTTAGTTGCCTGGGGCACTGAGAAATTAAATTACTTGCCAAGGGTCACTCAGCCAGAATGTATCAGTGGTAGGACTTGAATCCAAGCTCAGCTTTCTATCCCGTGCACATTGCCTTCCACTGATTTGCATTGGTCTCTACTAGGTCATACTACCAAAAGCTGATGTATATTAATAGAAGAGACTTTCTCAACAAGCATTCCCTAAACCAATGAAGTGTGATATACATGTGCATATATGTACATGCATATGTCTCTCTGTGTGAATATACTACATGTGGAATATTACACATCTGACTTTGTTTTGTTTATATATACACACACTCACACACACTCCTCTTCTAGGTGGAATGGGGGTTCAAGAGAAATATAAGATGTGTCCCTTGCCTATAAGAACCTTACAGTTTTATGGATGAGACAAAGTGTTTGTATATGGAATACCAAGGACAGACCGTGGCAGTATATTATTAAGTACTAGACATTATAGTGCTGACCATAAGTGCTCTAGGAGTTCATAGGACAGCAAGGATGTTGAAGGCTGGAGCAATTAGAGAAGTTTCCCTGGAAGAGATGGAACCACAAAGATTGGGCAGGACCTAGATACATGGGGGGAGAGGGAGGGAAAGAATCAAAGAAAAATGTCACAGACTCAGAGTCAGACAGAATCTCAGAGGGCATCTAGCCCAACTTGGACCTGATTATTCAGGAGTGCTCTCTCAGCATCCTTAATAAGAGACCTTCTAGCCCTCTGCTTGTAGAATTTTAACGTGAGGGTGAGGACATGGGGTGGGCACCCATTTCCAACACTGCTCCTTCCACTTTTGGTTTGTGCTAATTGTTAGGAAGTTATTGCCTCTCCTCTCCCACCCCATATCACAACAAATACTTTCCTCTCTAACTTCAACCCCTAGTTCCTAGCTCTACCTTTTGGGGCCAAGAAAATAAATGGGCTGTCTCCCATGTCCTTTAAGTGATTCTCATATGGCACAATATCTAGTTTCCTCACTATCCCAGACATAGAATCACAAAATCTCATAATTGATGGGGACCTCAGAGGCCATCCAGTTCAATCCATACCTGAACAAGGTTCCCCTCTATAACATACTCAATGAGTAGCCACCCAGCTTTTGCTTGTTCTTGCAGTGAGGGTGAACCCACCCTCCCAAGGCAGCACATTCCACTTCTAATTGTTAGGAAGTTCTTCCTTATCTTCTAGCTAACATTGCTTCTTTTCCATCTCTCCCCCATAGTTCTACATTGGAGGCCATGAACAGTAAGTCAAATCCTTCTTCAAATGAGAGTTATTCAAAAACTTGATCACTATCAGGTTCCTGTTAGATCTTAATTTTCCAGGCTAAATATCCCTAGTTCCTTCAGTTGATTCTCATATTATGCCAAGTCAAAGCATGGCACCATTCTGTCTGTTCTCTGAACATTACACTTTTTTAAAGGTGATACCTAGGATTGAATAGAATATGGCAGATAGAGTCTGACTGGGGCATATAACAACTATCATCCTCATATTGGACACTAGGACTATAGCACACTAAATTTATGTCTAAGACCATATTAATTGCTTTTGGCTTCCATGTCTCCCTTCTGATGAATATTAATAAATCAACAATAATTTATTAAAGCACCCACTATGTGTTAGACACTGTGCTAAGCATTAGAAAGAGAATTATAAAAATGAAACAGTACCTAATCTTAAAAAGTTTATCTTTTAGCAGGCAGGGGAAACCACACACACACACACACACACACACACACACACACACACACACGCACATGCACACATATATACACACACATATGCATATATATACATATATATATACACACACACACACACACACACACACATACATACATATATAAATAGATAATATATGCTTATTAGAGTTAAAGTCCATCAAAGCCCTAGGAACTTTTTTCATGTAAACTGTTGTCAAGTCAAAGAGGCATCTAGATGGGACAATGGATAGAGACCTAAGTTTAGAGTCAGGAAGGACTGAATTCAGATCAGGCTTTAGACACTTAATAGCTATAAAATAGGGATAATAATAGCACCTACCTCCCATGGTTGTTGTGAGGATCAAATGAGATCATATTAGTTAAGCACTTATCACAATACCTGGCACATAGTAGGTGCTTAATAAATGCTTTTCCCCTTACTCTTTCATACTATACTTATGTAGTTGATTTTTTGAACCCAAGTATAGGACTTTATATTTAATCACTACTAAATTTTATCTTATTAAATTATGCCAGTCTAGCCTGGCAA